>NW_026941860.1:0-175701 GCF_024139115.2 Armigeres subalbatus
TTTTGCCTTTTCTCGTATACTAAATGCAGTAAAGGCTATATAGTCGCTCAAAAACAAACTTTTATAGAGGCCGGAGACCCATAGTGTTATATACCAATCGACTCAGTTCGACGAATTGGTGATGTCTGTGTGTGTGTGTGTGTGTGTGTGTGTGTGTGTGTGTGTGTGTGTGTGTGTGTGTGTGTGTGTGTGTGTGTGTTTTTTGTTTTTACAAGGGTTAAAGGCCATCAATCTGTGCGGCAGACACCTCGAGCATCCACACTATGCTCGAAGGCGAACAGGGATGGGCTCCTCCCGACCTGCTAAAATGTGCCTCCCGGATAAACCGGGTCCCTTATCCTCCTTGCCTCGATCCCCAGGACCACTGGATGCTGCGACTACTTCGGGGCTGTGCTCATGCACTTCTTCTAAAATTCCGGCCCCTAAGCTTAGGCTAGTTCGCCGACTGGCTTGCTGAGATCCACTGCTACGTTGTCTCGATCCTCGGCGGTCGTGCCGCAAACTTCCTCCTCGAATCCTCCTGACTTCCCCGGCGTCGAGGGTGGTCCACCAGTTCCGGTGAAGGAAACTTCCGCACTGATGGTGCCCCGACTACCGGCGGCTATCGCAGGGGACGCTTTCGCGCATTGCGCCGACTTCGTCTTCGGGTTGCAGAGGTGGTCCGACAGTTCCGGTGGTGGATAACGTCCGCACTGGCGGTGCCCTACATACCGAAGCACTTCCTTCTTCTTTCTTCTTTCTTCAGCAGGTTGACGGTTCGAGTGCCGAGGTCGGTCCGACGATTCCGGTTGGCAGAAGACTTCCGGTTCTGGCGCCCGACGACTCGGACCCAACACTGCTCACTGTGCTGGTTTTGCTCCAAACCGACGCTTACTTGCTGGTCCCTTCTCCATCGACGCTGCAGCTCTGACATTATTTGTGTCACGACTCTGGTTACCGCATGCCACGTACCTTCATCGCGACATTCGCTCTGCGATGTTGTCCGCCACTTATGGCAGGCATTCTCCTACGTGCCTCCGCAAACCTCGGGCAGATCGAATATCCGTGCTCTGGAGTCTCCTCTACGTCGATACACGCCGGGCAGAATGGCGATGACGCATGGCCACACCGGTGCAAATATTGGCGGAAACAACCGTGTCGGACAGGAACTGTGTGAGGTAAAGTTCACCTCACCATGCTCCCTGTTCACCCACGTCGACACATTGGGGATGAGCCGATGGGTCCACCTTCCATTATCCGCATTGTCCACTCCTGCTGCCACTTCACCGCATAGAGTCCAGTCTCACCGCCTTCCTCACATTTCTGGTATCCCTCCGTTGGTAGCACTCGATGTCCTCTGCTGGGTTATGCAGACTGGAATCATCCCTGCGATAACGCAAACTGCCTCCGACAGAAATAGTTCGGTACACTCGCGACTCGAATGGCCATTAGACGAAACACGCTATTCAGCTTCACTCCGGTTACGTTTCGTCTTGAGCGCAGCTCCCCAGGCTGGAACTCCGTACCTTAGTATCGAGGATGATACTGACGCAAGAAGACGCCTACTGCTGCCTTTCGGACCGCCGACGTTCAGCATGATCCTTGCTAACGCACTGATCATTTGAGCCGCCTTTTTCACAGGAATAGTCCACGTGGGTGTTGAAGTTCAACCGGTCATCAATCATCACACCTAGATGTCTCAGAGTCCGCACCGACGGGATGTCGTGCCCTCAATGGTAATCTGCATCCGCTGGATTACTTTTGCAGTTGCTGACCAAGCATCACTTCCGTTTTGTGATGAGCCAGCTGCAGCTTGACTCCATTCATCAGGTTTCTACTGCGTCGGTCGCTTCCGCCACCAGCATTTCCACCTCCTCATGACATCACCGGTTATCGATGCGACATCATCCGAATCAATAAATCTTTACCTTTGGGCAACTTCAGCATCAGCACCCGTTGTACATCACATTCCATAACGTCGGGCCTAGTATGGACCCTTATTGGAACGCCCGCCGTAACCCTGATCGACTTCTGCCCCGAGTTCGTGTCGTAGCAGTCCGGTTCAGGGAAGTAGCTCCTAAGGATCTTACACAGGAAGTCGGGCATTCGCATTCTATGCAGCGCTGCGGCAATGGCCTCCAGCTGGCACTATTGAACGCGTTTTTGACGTCAATCGCCACTACCGCGCAGAACCGATTGCCGCTCCTCTTCTTCTTGGACGCCTCTCTGCATCTTCAATGACTGTCCTGATTGCATCCACAGTCGATCTGCCTTTGCGGAATCCGAACTGTTTTTCCGATAAACCAGTCTCACCTCCGTGAACTGTGTAAGCCTATTAAGATAACCCTTTCCGAAGCTTCCAGTGTATCCAGCAGACATATGGGCCTATACGATGCTGGATTCCCGGCGAGATTTTCCTGGTTTCGGCAGCAGCACCAGTTTTCTGGATCTTCCACGTGTCGGAGAAAATTACCGTCTACTAAACACTTCTGCAGCACCATCCTGAACAGATCCGGAACGCCAAAATCGCGGATTTTAGAGCCACATTTGAATTCATCCGGACCGGAAGCTTTCAACTTCAAACCCTTTGCCACTGATGACAGCTCGTCGTTGGAGACTTGCATATCTGCAGCGGTTACTCGGTCTTCATCTTCGTACGGCGTACGTTGCCACGTCGTAGTACCATGCTGCGGGAAAAGATCGACCACGATGATCTTCAGCTTGTCCGGACACATTTCGGCTGGCGTCGCTGGACCCTTGATCTTCTTTGTTACGACTCGATAAGTGCCCCAAGGATCAGCGTCAGTTTCTCGGCACAACTCCTTGAAGCAATTGGACTTGCTGATTTCGATCGCTCGTTTGTAAGCCGCTCTGGCTTCACGGAAAACTATCTTTCGCTCCTCTCTGACCATTTCAGACCGTGCCCTCTGAACGTGTCTCCTGGCTCTGAGACAGGCAGCGCGAAGGTTAGCAAGATTTTCGTTCCACCAGTAACGGCCGTCGGCTATTCGTTGGCTCAATTTCCTCGGCATCGTCGCATCGCAAGCCCTCGCTAGCGTTTCCGTCAGTTGGTCTGCGTCCAAGGTTTGTAGCGTCGCTGTTCACTCGAAGTGCTTCGATAAAAAGATCCTTATCGAAGTCCTTCGTCTTCCATCTTCGCCAACTAGACCTTGTCTCCCGTCGTACCGTCGGCGTTCGCGTTCAACACTATATCGGATCGCCTGGTGATCGCTATGGGTATATTCTTCTACAAACTCTCCAGTTCATGTTCCTCGCCATCGACGGACTGCAGAACGTGACATCGATGATGGACTTCCTGCCATCTCTGCGGAATGTACTTAACGGTACCTTCGTTGCACAATCTTACTTCCAGCAACCAGCGCCTCCAGCAAACTGTAACCTCTGGCGTTGAGTCAGTCTGCTTCCCCAATCCACTGCCCAAGCATTGAAATCGCCTCCAATGATCACTGGATTTCGGCCGATCAACTTCTCCGTGAGTGAGTCCAGCATCCCGGTTATATGCTGCTCAAAGTCCACCTTGGGGGTGCGTAACAGCTACAAAGATCCCGTTAATTTTGGCGATTGAAACCCTCAGCTTGAACTGTCTACCACCTCTTGGATGGAAATCTGCCCATCACTTGGATAGCCGCAATCCCGTAGCATCCACCACCCAGTTTGCCGTTGTCAGAAGGAATCCGGTACGGCTCAGCAATAATTACGTCGCATTGCTTCTGTTGTCGACTGCCACAACAGCTGCTGTGCGGTGTATCGCAATGGTTGAGATTCAACTGGATGATCTCCATTATCTCGGCCCGCCATCGCCTTCTTGTAGGCAGGGCGTTGAAAGCCACCAATCATGTGGTCGTTTACCATCCTCCGGTTTGCAGAGCAGGCATCTTGGTTGCTTCGCGCAGTCCCTAGCAACGTGTCCTTCTCCACCACATTTCCTACAAAGACCGGATCTGTCTGGGCCACTGCAGTTTCGCGCCTGGTGTCCAAATGCCATACATTTGAAGCATCGCTCCATCTGTTTGGTGATTCGAGGGTGAGTCTCAACGGACACATAGACCATCCGACCTTCACCTTGGCCACCTCCACCATTTTTGTTGGCGGCATCTACCGGTAGTCGTATCGCTGCTATTTGTGTACCACCGTACGCTTTCCTCAACCGAATGGTCATCTGAACTTCGCCCAGCATGCATTGTGAGGTCAGTGCATCCCTCAGTTCGTCTATCGTAGTGATCTCGTCCAGGTCTCTGCATTCGACCACTGCCTCCTGCGTTAAAGCCCTTACGTTTCCTTCACTACCTAAGGAATTGGCAATGAGCTCCCGGAAGGCCGAACTCTTGACCGTGGGATCCTTCTTCAGCTCGAACAACAATTCCCCCTTCTGACTACGCCTAGTTCTCACCACTTTTTCACCCAAGTCCTTGAGCACCGGGTCTTCGCTCACCTTCCGTAATATCGCTGCGAATTTCGTCTTGTCGCTCACTTCGACTATCAAGGTGTCCCCCTTGACCCGCTCACGAGAAGAGCGATGTTTTTCTTTCTTATGCTCCTTCTTCTTTTCCACGTACTCCTTTTGCTTCTTTCTCTTCTCCCGCTGACTTTCCACGGTTTGCCAATCACCGTTCTTGACGCCTTCCTTCAGTACGCTAGCACAATCTTGCACGTTCCGCTGCTTCTTCAAGATTCCCTGCTCTCCTGGAGAGTCCTGCTTCCTTCTCCGTGCGAGTATTTCGGGGAGCTCATTGGTGTTTGCAGTGCCTCGACTGTTGTATGCTCCGCTGCATCTTTCAGTGCTTTTCAGCTGCTTCCGCTCTTCTTTTGAGGCGCGTTCTGTTCGTGCTCAGCAGATTTAACGGCGGACTTGATGCTCGTCACTAGAAGCTTGATCTTCGTGTGAACATTGTGCTTATCCTTCACGAAGTCATAGAGCTCGTTGACTCGCTTCCGCACCTCCATCAGGTTGGACCTCCCCAGGTAGATCCTCCTGAATAGCACTACTTTCCGATTTTGGGGTGGACACCCTATTTCCGGATCCTAGCTCCTGTTGGCCTGCCTGGTTCTCAGCAGCCTTGGCCATACTGCTGGTATTGCTACTGCTGCCTGCGCCATCACTGGCGATCGCTGCAGCCTCCTCTTTGCGCATTCGCACCGCCTGCTCCTTCGTTGATTGTGAATTTGTTTCCATGTAAAGGGTCCCCTCCGGGCCGTTATCTCTACCTGTTGGAGATATTCGCCTTTTGTGATCCCATGGGCCCCTATGTAAACAGTGAGGTTCATGCAGGGGTTGACTCCGGTGCTTTATAACACCATGTTTAGAGCCGGATTGGCGTACATCAAGAATGGTGCATCTATACCTACTACCCACCAGGTTAGGTGACAAGGTTTGAGTGTTACCGGAGGCCTGCCAGGTTGTTTTCCGCAATCGAATCATTAGCCTGCTTGCCATTTAAAAAAAAATCATTCGTTTTTACTCAGGAAGCAGAATAGCTCGACTGTCAGCTCATATGCGTCTAATCCTATTCATAATCCGAGAATCATCCGATGTCATTAGCCGTGACCAGTATATCATAATCAGGATCTCACTGGTTTTAATCCTGATGTGTCGGTTGGCACACCTGTTGGGCTTTGTGCTTTGGGCGGCGCACGGTCGCTGTGATAGAGACCTGCTTGCAAACACATGCAGCTTTTATAGAGTTCAACAGGCCACTGTCAAACCCCACCACGTTCTAGACAGGCCCCTAACTCGCAGTGGCCATGGGGAGGGTTGTCGTCAAGCCTTTGTGACAAAGTCCCTGTGTGTGTGTGTGTGTGTGTGTGTGTGTGTTTTTCTTCCTAAAGCAATGGAGGGAATCTGCTCAACAGACATCCTGGGTTGACCAGGAAGTGCTGGGTTGGGGCCACCTCAATGAGGGAGGCAGGACTGCATCCCCCGACCAATAAACCGTTTCCATTGCCGCCAAGCCCATCGTCCCTTCGGTACAACCAGAAAGTAATGCTTCAAAGGGGGCCAGTGCTGCTTGCACCCTCGAGGTTAGCTGCGTGTCCTTGCAGCATCAGACATCGTGACTCGCTTTTTAGAAGAACACCATGGTATCGAGCCAGCGCATTGCCGGCTTTCCAGGTGGCCTTACACGCCCTATGTCCTCGGAAGGTGGGCAGGGGTCGACTTCGCGCCTGCTTCCCTCTGCACGACTGGTATCAAGAATGATGATGCGCGTGCACCCCAAATTGACCTTTCTGCGATGGGGCCTATTCGCCAGCACACAGAGGGACTTGCCGACGCAGCGGGTACTGGCTGCCCCAGCCTTCGGCGAGGGCCCCTTTCCGTCCTCCGGGCTCGGGAACTGCCCAGTTGACCGACGCCGCGAAAGCGACGATACCGTATTGTTTTTCACGCGGCGTACTTGTTCGATAAAGGATCGGGAGTTCGACCACAGGGCGCAGGTACTGACCCGTAGAGCCGACTCCAGACGCTTGGACCACCCTCTTATTTGCGCCTGAACTAGCCATCCCTCGAGTCCACGCCACCTTCTGTACCAGCTCCGAGGACGGTTTGGACGATAGCCGATAAAACGGCGTTCCAGTAACTTCATCTTGCGGCATCCTCCGAACTAGGTTGTCAGGGGTAGTGTCCAGACCACATATGTAAGCATGTGGTCACGTGTCTGCGAAAACGCGGGCACTGAACAACACATTTCGCCGTTTCCTCTAAACCAACTTTTTCCGGACGTACTCGGGCGAGGCCGAGTGCTCCGAACCAGCTATGGAAGTACTGTCACAAACAACCATGGCCTGTAAGGACCTGGGTCAGGTGGAAAGTGATTTCCCCATGGCGCCTCTTAAGCCATACCTATCGCCGGTATCAACCCTATAATGTCCATCTACCGCCAGTGGGACTTATCCCACGCACGCGCTGCCATTTGACCATTGAGGCCAACCTGGCCAGTCCTGCGGATGCCTCTCGTGCCGCGCATTTCAAAGCACTCTATGTCTTCACCGATAACGATGTCAGCCAAACATCATACCCGTGATGACACGAAGTCCATCGTGCCATTGCAGTACACGGTACCGCTCGCAACTCTTCAGGCGCAAGCCCTATACGCAGCCCACTTTTTCTAACTTCGTTCTGTAGCAGCGGATTAATACGCAGGGCCGTGCCCCAAGCTGGCCCCCATGCCTCGAGTATGGACGGAGTAACGCTAGCCAGAAGCTTGCACTTGCTGGCATCAACCACAGAGCTATTGGACATCGTCCGGGACAATGCCACTATGGCTGTGGAGGCACGCTTGCAGGAGCGTGGTTGACGTGGCTCACCAAAGGTGAGCTTATCATCGATTATTACCCCAAAATTTGATTGAGCGTTCAGAGAATGATCGTGCGGTGCCTGCCCTTATCATAACATAACTCCGACTTTCGGTTGTGTAGCAACAACCTCCTCAGTCTTAATGGTGAGTGAGTTCTAACTTCCTGGAACTCATCCACTCCTCCACAATTGCGATCAGGTAGGCTTGCAGTCAGCTCCACCTCTTCGATCGATTCTGCCATGAACCTCCGGCGGCATCAATATCGTCAGCGGTAGCCAGCGATTACCACGCTAACCGCAGGAACTTCAACCTCAAAGACGCAAACGTACGCGGCGTTCCATAACACCGGACCCAGTATGGAACCTTGCACGAACCCCTGAGTTATGTCAGCACGCTTCCGACCCGCCTCCATGTCGTATACCGGTACTCGATTCTGGAAGTAAGCTTCCGAGAATCTTGTACAAGTACTCCAGAATTCAAGACGCAGGAGCGCATCTGCAATGGCTGCCCAGCTGGCACTATGTTAAGCATTCCCTCCCCGTCGAGAGTCACTGCTGCGCAATAGCGAACTCCCCTCATCTTACGCTGGGTTTTATCTCCACCCAGTTTGTTGGCGATGAGATGGCGTCTACGGTCGACTGCCGCACCGAAGCCGAACTGGTTACTCGTGGATGCATCGTCCGCACCCTCCGTGCGTATCAACAACCTGTTGAGGATGATCTTCTCCAGGCGCCTTCCCGCCGTATCGAAGCAGGCATATTGGTCTATATGCCGACGGATCCCCTGATGGTTTTCCGCCAACTGGCAATGGGACCAAGCTCATGCCTTTTCCGTAGCTTCAGGGAAGACTCCCTCGTCCAGGCATCTCTGCATGGCAGATCCGGTATCTCGAGAGCCTCGGCAATGGCCGCTTTATTGTGGCAAGCCAGGTTCCGGAACCTGCATCCGGTCGCGCGCCCACCTCACTAAAGGGACGCCGCAATCCCCGCAAAGTTCCGCCACGGTTACCTCTTCCTCGTCATGCCACCCTGTCTCCTGGTAGCTCCACGAAGGAGGCCAGGGCTTGGGTGTGACGTGGGAAGAGCCCCTGATGATCCTCTCCGGCATCTCTGGAGACCGCTATCAGGGCCATCGCCCCACGTATCTTAGCCATTACGACCCTATAGGCGTCACCCCGCTGGATTCGCGTTGGCACTTTGGCTACAGGCCCGCAGAAGCGGGCTTTTTGCGCAGTCTAATCTCGGTCTTCAGAGCGGCTCTAGCAGCCACGAGCGCCACCCGTCGTTCAGCACGCTCCTCTTCTGCGTGCTCGCTGCATCCGCCTTCTTGCCCGTAGGCAGGTCGCGGCGCAGGTTCGCAATTGCCAGGTCCACCAGTAAGCCGGTGGTCTCTCCCATTCCTGGGGTGGACTTTCCCTGGGCATGGTGGCATCGCATGCACGCGAGTACTGTTACCAGCTGCTCGCCCACTCAGACCGAGTATTGTGCTCGCGGCGGGCGCCTTCATAAACACCTCGTCGTCGAAGTATGATGTCTTCCACATACGAGGACTAGGCCTCGCCTTCTTCCGTCCGCTGAATGCTGGTCGTATAGTCGATACTGTAGCGAACCGCCAGGTGGTCGCTGTAGTGTAGCCATCATCTACCCTCAGTTCGAACTACTCGTTTGGCCAGGGCTCCAGAACGTAACGTCGATAATCGACTCGGCGCCGTTCCAGCTGTGGGTACTTTTTGGTACCGACATTAGCCAGATCCATCCAACATGGCCAGTGATTCCAGCAGGATCTGTCCCCCCATTGATTCGTGGATCGGCTTCCCCATTCCACGGCCCAAGCGTTGAAGTCCCCCGCTATCACCACCGGCCTACGATCCATCAAGTTAGCCGTCAAACAATCTAGCATTCGACCGAACTGCTCGATCGACCATCGAGGAGGCGCATAGCAGCTGCGGAAGAAGACCCCGTTGATTTTGGCAATGATGAAGCCCTCGTGTGTCGAACCAACTCTTGAACTGGTATTTCCCCGTTGTCCATATCGCTGCCATTTTGAGACCATCGGTGACCAATTACCGTTCCTGGCGGGTACCCGGTAAGGATCTGCTATGATGGCGATATCCGTCCCCCATTCAGCAACTGTCTGACACAGCGGTTGCTGGGCTGCATCACAGTGGTTCGGTTTGGCTGCGTTACCTGCACTTTTGATTTTGCAGCACGCTTAAACGCCGGGCACATCGACCCCCATGGGGTGCTTGCTGTTCACAGCTTTGCTGGAACAAATCAAACAATTGGGAGGGTTCGTGCAGCATTGCCTTATGTCCTCCAATCCGCAGCGTCGGCGAGATTGCTTCTGTCAGGGCCTTTGCTTGTGCCCCGGTTCCAGGGCACTTGAAACAAACTTCGGGTTGCTCGTATATGCCCCCAGGGCACAACGACCATCCCACCTTGACGCTCCCTTACTTGACTACCTTGGAGGCGTCCACTGCAGATATCCGAACCAATGCTACCTGCGTCCCTGCCGGACCTTTCCGTAGCCGAACGGCTGCGGTGGCAATCTCCACTTCACACTGTCGCCGCAGTGCCGTGACGAGCTCTTCGACTTCAGTGATCTCGTCCAGGTCTTTTAACCCTTAGATTCACCTCCGTCGTGGTGCCTTCACCTTGACCGTCTCGCCTAGGACCTCCTCCCGCCAACTTCTTGTAGGCGGCGCCCGCTGCGAAACGCCCCGCTTCAGCTCGAGTATCATCTCGCCCATCCGGGTACGTCTTATTCGACGTACATCGGCTTGAGTTCACCGTGCTTGACGTCACTCCTCATCGCCTTCAAGACGTCCGAGTACTTGGGCTCGTCCGTCTTGATGACTAGGGCATCGCCCTGGGCGATTGACGCCTACCCTAGACTTCTTGCTACCCTCATTCGCCTGGGGCCTTCTTTTCGTCCCTTGACGTCTTCGGTTTCCTCTTGTTCTGACCAGGGTCCAGGAGGCGTCATCCCCCTCTATTTCCCTGGTCTGGGGCGGCTGAGAGCTCTCAGCCTGCCGTAACCCACCACCGTCTTTCCTGGGTGGACGGACCTTTCCAGGTCCTTCCTCCCCAGTTTTGAGGTACCTGGCTGGGGTTCAGCTTCCCAGCCCTCTACCCTTGTTCGGGGTAGTAACCCTCCGCGTTTTTGGAGCGGCCCCCAAGGGAGCTCATTCTCTGGAGACTGTCTTCCCCGTTTTTGTGTCTGCTCCGTTGGAGCAGTCACCCCTGACGTGCCTGCGAATACTTGAGCCTCAGTATGTGTAGACTTTGGCACCACCGTCTTCGCTGGCACGCCCTCGGTCGATTCGACCTTGCCCAAATCCACGAATTCTTGGGCCTTAGTCTGGGTAGACCTCGACTCCACAGATTTCACGGGTTCGCACTTGGCCGTCCCGACCGCCGTTTCCAGCTTGGCGTCCAACATCGACTTTCGAAGTTTCAGCAAGCTCCTCTTGAGTTCCTTACTGATATTATGCTTCGATGACGCAAAGTCGATGATGGCGTCTTGCTGTTCCGTTGCCACCTCGAAGGCCGAAAGCCCATCGCGTTTGCGGTTCATCGCTTTCACAAGCCATGGGCCGTCTATAACCTCTACCGGCGGAGTCTGGGAGATGGTTAAGTGACCCACGCTGGCGCTGCGCACTGAGCTGCCGACTATTGCCTCTGGCCTCCTAGGCGTAGACCTGAACAACCCACCTCTTGCGAAGGGGTTGTCGCCTACACTAGTACCACTAATCGAAGAATTAACTTGGTTTTCCATTTTGTTCCCACGGGTTGCTCGGGAAAAGAGGTCCACCACGCCAGAGCCCAGCATGACGCGGTAAGGGACAATTACTGTGGAGGGTGCCCAGGTCGCTTAACGCCTTGGGATTAGGGGTTAGGGACGATGGTTGCTAGTATATTTTTGTATTTCAAGTAGATCTTCTTGTTGTTGTGGGCTACAAGTAGTCTACGAACTTCAAGAGTCAAGGTATGTTAATCAACCTCCATAATGGAGACATATATCGAAAAGTGCACAAGTTGTGGGACCCCTTCTTGGTATAGGTTTGTATTCCAAGTAGTTCTTGTTGTTGTCGTGAGTTCCAGGTAGTTTACGAACTCCATAGAGTCAAGGACGGTGTATCAACCTCCTTGATGGGGGCAGCTATTTAAAAATAAACAAGTTGTGTGACCCCTTCTCGGTTTATGTTAGTCTTTTAAGTAATTCTTTTTGTTGGAACGAGACAAATTCACGCCGAAAACGTTAGGAAAAAAACGGGCTAATATCGCAAAGATCATGTACCGTATTTATATCAGGTTAAAGACCTTCTAGTTATTTGTGTAAGCCTAGAAGTCTTACTCCATAAATTTCTAGGATGGCCATTAGCATATGCCATGAACGCATTTTATTCTATGGACCACAAAGAACAAATACCAAATTCAAATCAGGCTGATATATCTCTTGTTAAGCATGTAGATCCTCACGCCTTATTTCGGGGTTTCTTAGATGACCATGAAAATTTGAAATGACGCATTCTATTCTTCGTACCATGAAAGGCATGTTTAACTTTTCAAACAGGTCGAAAAATCTCTAGTTACGCGTGAAGTTCTTAAGGCCTTTTCCAGGGTTTTCTTGGATGACCATGAATCTATGCAATGAACGCATTCTATTCTATGTACCACAAAGGGGTCGTACCACTTTTGAAACAAGCCGAAAGATTTCGGGTTCCACGTGTAGATCTTAAGGCCTATTCCAGGGATTTCTTGGATGATATTGAACCTATGCAAGGGATGCATTCTATTTTTCGTACCACAAAGGGGTTGTACCACTTGTTAAACCATCCGAAAGATCTTTGGTTACGCGATAGATTCTACTCTATATTCCACAAAGGGTTGTACCACTGTTGAAACAAGGCGAAAGATTTCTGGTTACGCGTGTAGATCTTAAGATATTCCAGAGTTTTCTTGGATGACCATGAACCTATGCAATGAACGCATTCTATTCTTTGCACCACAAAGGGGTTGTACCACTTTTAAATCAAGCCGAAAGAGATCTGGTTACGCGTGTGGATCTTAAGGCCTTTCCAGAATGTCCTTGGATGAGCATGAACCTACGCAATGGACACATTATATTCTTTGCACCACAAAGGTGTTGTACCACTTTTGACGCAAGCCGAATATTTTCCGGTTACGCGTGTAGATCTTAAGACCTATTCCAGGGTTTTCTTGGATGACCATGAATCTATGCTATTAACGCATTTTATTCTATGTACCACAAAGGGGTTGTACCTTTTTTGAAACAAGACGAAAGATTTCTGGTTCCACGTGTAGACCATAAGGCCTATTCCAGAGTTTTCTTGGATGAGCATGAACATATGGTCGGGGTTCAGCCAAATCGCACCAAGCGCCAACGAAAAATTACCCATTTTTCTGCTCAAACTTTCGTTTAGCAGATTTAATTAGTCGCAAATCGTATCGGATATCCCTCAACCCCATAACTGAGGATATCCTACTGCAAATGTACGCTTAATTTTGTATGAAACTATTTCCGTTGTCTTTGAACGAACAAAATATCACAAGCCAGTCGAAAAGCCGCTTGGTGCGGTTTGGCTGAACCCCGACCATATGCAATGGTCTTAAGGCCTCAGCATTCAAACAATTGGACGATCATGATAACGAAAACCATTTGGACGACCCTAATACCGAAATTGGTAAAAGACACATCTTAAGACTAAAAGTGAGTCAAATATCAAACTTTGCTAACCTAAAAGATTGGGAATTCTTTTTACTCTTTAAATTCCAAATAGCGCTCCCTCTTTTTACGCTCAAAATTTCAAATAACGCTCCCTCTTTTTACGCTCTGATTCAATTTACGCTCCCCTGTTTTGGGCGCAAAAAGAGGTTTTGCAGTACGAGACGAGCCAGCCTTGGGCTGAAAGTCAAGATAAAAACCTAGATTAATCCACCTAGCGGTGATGACGCCTTTCTCGTGCGGTAAAAATAGTATTTTGGGCATTACTTCTAAGCCCATCGTCCGTTTGGGCCAATTTTCAATAGGAAATAATGAGACAAGATTCTGCGTCGAATGCAACCTGTTGCGAGGAAATTGGTTCAGGGTAAGTGCATTAAAATTGAGCTAGATTTTTTTACGCGCTTTTTCTGAGAAAAGTATTTTGGCCATAACTACCAAGCCCATTGTCCGATCCGTCCAATTTTCGATAGGAAACAATGGGGCAGTATACTGCGTCGAATGCAGCCTGTTGTGAGGAATCCGTTTAGGGTAAGTGCATTAAAAATAGAGCTAGACTTTTTACGCGCTTTTTTATGAGGAAAAATATTTTGGCCATAACTAAGCTCATAGTCCGAATCGGCCAATTTTCAATAGGAAACAATGGGGCGGTATACTGCGTCAGATGCAACCTGTTGCGAGTAAATTGGTTGAGGAAGTAAGTGCAAAAAAGTGAGCTAAACTTTTTGTTCTTTTGGTGCACATACACACACACGCATACACACATAAACACACGCACACACACACACACATACATACACATGCTCAATTCTTCGAGCTGGGTTGATGATTGGTATATAACACTATGGGTCTCCGAGCCTTCTATAAAAAGTTTGTTTTTGGAGTGAACATATAGCCTTTACGTATACTTAGTATACGAAAAAGGCAAAAAAGGTTTTGCAGTAATCCATTCTGCCAGAGGCAATTGAAATATATTAATAATAAGTAAAAATGTATCATAGCAAATAAGGATGATAGTGTTAAAAAACACGGAACACATTGTCTAAGGGATGAATGCATGTATTAGATAATTATCAAATAAAATTAGTTGAAAAAATCAATAGCCCACACCGTTTGCTGGAAATAGATGGCGATGTAATTATATTATTGCAATGCATGTAACATTACAAAACTCAGTTATTATTGCTTTGTATGTTTTGTATCAAATTTGGATGGCTTTCTTCCTTCACCAAGTCTTAAATCTTGCTTGCTTCATTTCGCATTTTGTTACACCTCACGAATACAAAGAACTCGACACACTTTAGAATATCAGCTTGTATCGATTAGAGTTCATCCTGTAAGCAGATCGTACACCGTAAAATCAGTTTAGCACGTAAACACTCTATTTCCGAAATTGACAATTGACCTGTGCCACTTTTGAGCAACGAATCGAAGCAGAGCGATACAATCTGAGTGTCTGTCGAAAGGCCGTTAAAGTTGCACGTGATAAGTAGCCTAATTGTCAATGTTGTGATCACTTCGTGTTTAGAAGGTGGCAAAGCCATAAAATCTGTGGATGTGTTGGGGAAAAGTGATGTTTGTCATCTGCTATTACACCGATGAAGAGCATTTGAAAATTCATTTTATGAAAGTATTGAACAGTGTAAAGTTTCAAGCTATAGAAGTTGTGGGGATTTTAAAACAGTTTCGTTGGTAAACGAGACAAAAAACCAGCAAAGGTAGAAATGCTTTTTAATGGGCACATTTGCTCTGTACATATCTTTAATGTGAAACGCTTTTTAATTAAAATCAGGCTGCGAGTTAGCTACTGAACATATAACAAGGGTCGTGCATAATTAAACATACGAGCAGTCGGCTATTTTTGGTTCTTTGCAACCTTCAATGTGCCCTATCGTTATGTGACAAGCGTTGTAGTTCTATGTCGGATAATAAACCATTCGATTCCTAGTTATAATGATTCACATCATGTTGTGAACTTTATCTGGCTTGTTACTGAACGCTGGATCCACCTTTGCAATCTCCATTTCGACTACGCGACGTAATAAACAAGCTCTCATATCGTTATCAAGCTTCACTCGTTACTGTTCCATCACTCAAACGAGCCCAGCCCTACTAAACAGAACACGTTCCTAGGAGAACGGGGGTATTTTAGACAACTGATTACATTTTGGACAATCGGCTCATTATATTTGCATATTTTAGGAAACCCGAAGCATTGGAAGCAATTCCATCATACCTAATGGTTCATAATAAAAGGTCCGCAGCATCGCCCTTACCCTATAGTGAACCCCTTTGTAGTCCCTTTCCATTCCGCTATATCCGGCAGACAACTTCATCGAAAACTTTGTCGCTTGACATTACCTGTCTCGAGCTTGATACACGTCGGAGACGGAGTCACCGAACCGTCTGAACAGCAATAGAAGCCACCCATGAGCCGTATCGTTATCCATTATATCTGGCTTCGCACAAACACTTTTGTGCGCTTCGTTCTCGTCATAAGCCCTCCGGAAGCTCTCATCTCATTTTCGGCGAATTTTCCATCATATACCTGCTTATCGCGGCGTGAAAATCGCGAAACGACAAGGCACACGTCTCTGACCGTGACGCGCGCTGTAAATCGTTTTCCATACCGTCAAGAGGAGCCAGCCCGGTTCATAGGGATGCTGATGATAACTACCTTCCCCAGCTCGATAGGGTGACAGGACGCGTATAGTCGGTACAAGTAGATTACACTGTGTTGAACTGAGAAAGGTTAACTCGCTTTAGTTGGTTCTGCAAACGACAGCGTTGTCGTCGTCAAAACGAACCGAGTGAAACGAACTGTGACGGAGCCATTCAGTAGTGCAGGGCTCTGAGGCACTGAGTATTGAAGAGACGCGTTGCGACGCATCGTTGGGCAGAACACAATTTTTAAATTTTTATTTCTTTATAATCGAGACTTTCATCCCGAGGCTGGCTCGTCTCGGGAACACAATTATTTGAACAACATTTTCTGTGCTTTTGATATAATTATTAATTTTTTTTATCTCATTTAATATCGATAAAAAAGTTTGAAGTTCATAACATTTCACTGTTTCACTGTTTTTATTTTTACATAACTCTTCTCCAATTGCCTAGTAGAGGTTTCCAATAACCAAATGTTATGACGTTTGTCGTAATTTTGATCGGGTGCAACGCTTTCAGTATCACGCAGAAAGCAATTTTATTTACCCAGCGACATCGTGAACAATCCCTTCCATACGGATTTTTTCATGGATCGTCCCGTTAAAACTTCATCGGAATTTTTTTTTTGAACTTCTACGATAATTTTTCTAAATATCAAAGGAAAATTCCTTAAACTGTGCACAAGAAATTCCTCTGAATTTTAAAGGAAATTCTTCGCATTTTCTACAAGGAAATCTTTCAATATTTTCAAGGAAAATAAAAAAACACGGAACATTCTTTGGAATTTCCACTCTTTGGATTTGGCACGATTTGTTGCGCAATCAAACGAATAAGAGCAAATAAAAAATGACTTTGAATGGAGGGTCATTTTGGTCAACATCTAAGAATGTTATAATGGTCGTAAAACAAAAAAGTATTGCAAGTAAACGTGATTTTAATAAATGAGTTCTATTAAATGTCCACAAAAACATATAAAACTGCGAAAAGATATGAACTAGCTTTGTACGTCAAAATAAGTATTACAACAAATAGAGACTGATTGATTGTACCTACCAAAATTCAAATGTGAAGAATTTGTGCGACAAATCCGAAATTTCGTCCCAAAGAGCGTCGCGACGCGACGTTAAAAGTCTTCTACGCGATTCGGCACCATTGCAGTGATTCAGTTCGCTGCAAGTTCATTCCTTGATGAGAAAGAACGATGAAAGCTTGATTATTTGCCGTGCCTGGGATGAAATTTGATGTCATCGGATGTCATCACCGAAATTAACCAATGCTTCTAGCCTTCTTACGCAAATTGGTGTATTCCGCTTTCGAGCAATAGTTTAGGCTTCTGTAGTATTGAAACATAGAGAGTGACGTCAATTGACGCCTATTGCTTATGAATGAATTCCATGTTTAGTGACATAACAACTGTAAATGAGTCACATAACATGAGAAGCGTCGTATTACATATCTAGCTTAGTAACAGTAACTTCATGACTTCCATCTCAACGCTACCTCGAATATAATAAAACAATAAAAAAATGAGTGGACTTGTATATTTTTCATCTCATACAAGTAAGCAAAACGAACCTATGAAGCTGGTAGTTTCACGTCACGTCGTCTTCTGGCTTGGCAGCACGCTTTGCGATTTCCATAAAACGTCGTTGGTGCTTATCTGATTGAACTTAGTCAAGTGAAGACATGACTCTTACAAACGGCCTCACAGTAACTTCAAAATATGTGGAGCTCTTATCTCATCCGTCGCATATTGTCCTTTGATTTTGCAGGGACAAAGCTAAACGCTGCTACACCGAATTACCATACGCTATCGGTTTAATCGTTAAAAGAATCATCAGCTTGTAAACATTCTTTGATATTGTAAAACTGATATTGTGGGCTACAAGAGAAACCACATGGTTTTAAATCGAAAATATGGGTTGTTTTTGGGGGGGTTAAATCTGCTATTATTTGAGATTTCTATGGAGTTTGCGCAACAGGGACTATGTCCAAGGGCTTGACGATCCCTCCCCAGCCCATCTGCGAGTTGTGGGGCTTGCCTAGGATGTTCCTATAGTTCCTATAAAAAGCTGCATGTATCCGCAAGTAGGCTCCACCAAAGCGACCGTGTGCCGCTCAAAGCGCACAAGCCCCTGACACGACGGCCCTCCGACGAGACAGGAGGTTTGTTACCAGGCCCAATAGCCGCCTGGAAAACCAATAATTACGAACAATATAAGAGATAATGCGACTCGATATAATCGGCAAAGACCTAGGCGACGAATAAAGGATCACGAATGGAACCTTGAAACATGGAACTGCAAGCCGCTGGGTTTTGCAGGCTGGACATGACAGAAAGTGTGGAAAAGCAGGCATCGAGCGGCTACCTTCTACCAAAGCTGTGGCACCACCAACGAACTGGGAGCCGGCTCCATAGTGCTGGGAAAGATGCCCCAACACGTGATTGGGTGGCAGCCAATCAACGCAAGGATGTGCAAGCTGAGGATTAAAGGCCATTTCTTCAACTATAGCATCATCAACGTGCACTGCCCACACAAAGGGAGACCCGACGACGAGAAAGAAGCGTTCTACGCACAGCTGGAGCAGACATACGATGGATGCCCACTGCGGGACGTCAAAATCGTCATCGGTGACATGAACGCTCAGGTAGGAAGGGAGGAAATGTATAGACCGGCCATCGGACCGGATAGTCTGCATTCCGTATCGAACGACAACGGCCAACGATGCATAAACTTTGCAGCCTCCCGCGGAATGGTAGTCCGAAGCACTTTCTTCCCCCGCAAGAATATCCACAAGGCCACATGGAAATCACCTAATCAAGTAACGGAAAACCAAATCGACCACGTTCTAATCGACGGTAAATTCTTCTCCGACATCACGAACGTACGCACTTACCGCAGTGCGAATATTGAATCCGATCACTACCTCGTTGCAGTATGTCTGCGCTCAAAACTCTCGACGGTGTACAACACGCGTCGGAGTCGTCCGCCGCGGCTAAACATTGGGCGGCTACAAGACGGTAGACTAGCCCAAGACTACGCGCAGCAGCTGGAAGTGGCACTCCCAACAGAAGAGCAGCTAGGCGCAGCATCTCTTGAAGATGGCTGGAGAGATGTTCGATACGTCATTGGAAGCACCGCAACCGCTGCACTAGGCACGGTGGCTCCGGATCAGAGAAACGACTGGTATGACGGCGAATGTGAGCAGAAGTTGTTGAGGAGAAGAACGCAGCATGGGCGAGATTGCTGCAATACCGTACGAGGGCGAACGAGGCACGATACAAACGGGCGCGGAATAGACAGAACTCGATTTTCCGGAGGAAAAAGCGCCAGCAGGAAGATCGAGACCGTGAAGAGACGGAGGAACTGTACCGCGCTAATATTGCACGAAAGTTCTATGAGAAGTTGAACCGTTCACGTAAGGGCCACGTGCCACAGCCCGATATGTGTAAGGACATAAACGGGATCGTTCTTACAAACGAGCGTGAGGTGATCCAAAGGTGGCGGCAGCACTACGAAGAGCACCTGAATGGCAATGTTGCAGACAACGGTGGCGGTATGGTAATAAACCTGGGAGCCACAGGACATGCGACTTCCGGCTCCGAATCTCCAGGAAATCCAGGAGGAGATCAGCCGGCTGAAAAACAACAAAGCCCCTGGAGTTGACCAACTACTGAGTTTGAACAACAAACTGGGAGAGCTGTTTGAACACGGTGGTGAGGCACTGGCTAGAGCGCTGCACTGGGTCATTACCAAGATTTGGGAGGAGGAAGTTTTGCCGCGGTATTGAATGGAAGGTTTCGTGTGTCCCATCTACAAAAAGGGCGATAAGCTGGATTGTAGCAACTACCGCGCAATCGCATTGCTGAACGCCGCCTACAAGGTACTCTCCCAAATTTTATGCCGTCGACTAGCACCAATTGCAAGGGAGTTCTTGGAGCAGTACCAGGCGGGTTTTATGGGTGAACGCTCCACCACGGACCAGGTGTTCGCTATTCGGCAAGTACTGCAGAAATGCTACGAAAACAATGTGCCCACACATGATCTATTCATCCACTTCAAAGCCGCATATGATACAATCGATCGGGACCAGCTATGGCAGCTAATGCATGAAAACGGATTTCCGGATAAACTGATACGGTTGATCAAGGCGACGCACTGAGGAGTATTTCAGCCCAAATCCTGGCCAAAAGTCAAAAACAAAATTTTTAGATATTTCCATATTATTTTTCGTTTTTGAACTCTCAAATAATGATACTAATTTGCCATGGGATTTTTGAAACAATATTGTTTACTTGTAAGCGATGCTGGCTGTCGAAACTTCACCATAATTTCAATGCTAGTTTTATCGCAATTGTGCATTGAAACATATTCACGTTTTATCATGTTTTTGTTGATTTTTAATGAATTTCAAGATGAAAATTAATACAGGTATCGATAATGAGGATATTTAAAACTTTTTCAGGCATGATTCGATCTGAAACCTTTTTCAGGTGATCCATAATCATGATATTAATTACTAGCTTTTTTCTACCTTTTTACAGTAATATGTTTTACAAAATAAAACTTTTGATTAGGTTCCAAAGCAGTCCAAGCAACGAAATTGTCAGTGCTGGAAAGATTTGAGTTTCCCGAATAAGCTGCATAAGAAACATTTCACGCAAACTCACGCAATTGTGAGTTATTTTTATTTTTATTTAGATCGATTTGCTTAAAAATGGTAGAAAAAAATCATGGTTTTGATTGCCAAACCTCACATAAATTATGTTTCGCTTCCAAAGAAGAGTGAGAATTTGATGAACACATTGATTCATAAAAGCATACGCTTTTTCCGGATATTATGATTATTAAGAAACAAAGCGGTTGATTTGCATTTCAGATTTATTAGATCATCTCCATTTGATATTACAAAAACATTATCGAGGGACTTTAACCTCATTTGATGACAAATTTATATTTTTGAAGTAAACAAACAAGGTACATCTTTTCGGAAAATTTATTAAGTAATAATCAATGAATGAAGATTACCATAAGGAAGATCATACCCACTGACGGAGTCAGATATGGGCACCATTCGTTGCAAGCACGCTGTAGTTCTCAAAGCCAGCGTTCTTGCGCCAAGTGGTGCTCTATAAAATAACAACAACTGACGCCGCCAGTGGTCATACTTCACTGCTAGATGAATATAAACAACATAAAAACAAAAAATATACTTTACTATTTCTATTGAATGCATTTACAGACGACAAAATGATTGACATACTTTTGGCCACGCTTTTTACACTGCGTACTCCTATGTTGCGACGATGGATCGGGTGATGTACGTAGTTCGAGTTTCAGGGGCATGCTCGAGTCCCTTCGAAACGCGCGGAGTGTTACGCAAGGTGATGGTCTTTCGTATCTGCTATTCAACATTGCTTTAAAGGGAGTAATACGAAGGGCAGAGATTGACACGAGTGGTACGATTTTTACGAAGTCCGTCCAGTTATTTGGTTTCGCCGACGACATAGATATTATGGCACGTAACTTTGAGAAGATGGAAGAAGCCAACATTAGACTGAAGAGGGAAGCTAAGCGGATCGGACTAGTCATCAACACGTCGAAGACGAAGTACATGATAGGAAGAGGTTCAAGACAAGACAATGTGAGCCACCCACCGCGAGTTTGCATCGGTGGTGACGAAATCGAGGTGGTAGAAGAATTTGTGTACTTGGGCTCACTGGTGACTCCCAAAAATGATACCAGTAGAGAAATTCGAAGGCGCATAGTGACTGGAAATCGTACGTACTTTGGACTCCGCAAGACGCTCCGATCATATAGAGTTCGCAGCCGTACCAAACTGACAATCTACAACACGTTCATTAGACCGGTAGTCCTCTACGGACACGAGATCTGGACGATGCTCGTGGAGGACCAACGCGCACTTGGAGTTTTCGAAAGGAAAGGTATCTATGGTGGGGTGCAAATGGTAGACGGTACGTGGAGGAGGCGAATGAACCACGAGTTGCATCAGCTGCTGGGAGAACCATCCATCGTTCACACCGCAAAAATTGGAAGACTGCGATGGGCCGGGCACGTAGCCAGAATGTTGGTCAGGGGTAACCCTGTGAAAATGGTTCTCGACAACGATCCGACGGACACAAGAAGGCGAGGTGCGCAGCGGGCAAGGCAAGATGACTTGCTGACCCTTTGTAGACTGCGTGGTTGGCGACGTGTAACCATGACCGAGCCGAATGGAGAAGACTCTTATATACCGCACAGGCCACTTCGGCCTTAGTCTGAATAAATAAATATTAACTTAAATATGACTATGTGAGTTACAGAAACTCATGTATGACAAGTGTGCTTCCAGGAGGAATTTCTGGAACAACTTCTGGAATAATAGTGGAGGAACTTTCGGAAGAATTTCTGAACTAACTTTCGGAAGAATTTCTGAAGGCATTTCCGGAGAAATTTGTGGAGGACCTATCGGAGGAATCGTCCTCAGTCATTACAGGAGGAACATTATGAAGATCTTTCGGTGAAATTCCTGGAGGACCCTCTGGAAATCCTACGAATAATTGGTTTATGGTTTTCGTGCATGCTTACTAACATTCAATCAAGCATATGAATTCCGAACTTATAAAGTCTTTTAACATAATGACTGTGAGCTTCCATAAAAGTTTGTAGAAAATAGTTATTTTTCAAGTCTTTCAATTTCCAAGATAAAGTATCCACTATGTATAACCCATTTGAATTAGCCTCGCCAAGCGGATAAATTCTTCACCATAATGGCTTCGAGCTTCCATAAAAGTTTGTAGAAGAGTCTTCCGAGTCTTACAATTTCCAAGACAATCAACTATGCATAACCTATATAACTCAGCGCCACCAAGCGGATGAGTCTCGAAATAATTTTAACTGATACAGTATGGTTTTGATCTTCTGAACAAATAGGGGAACTGTTCCGTTTTCAATCTCACTGAACATATATTCATCTCATCGCGAAACAAAGAAATACGGCACCAATTTCGTTGCTCCTTTTTTCTAACATGCGTGCTCACTGCTGAAAAAAACCACAAAAATTATAAACAAATCAAATACCTTTTCATTGCTTTGTTTTTCGTAGGACCAATATAGGAGCTATGAGATGAAGTCCAGGAGCAGTAACCCTATGTAGAAGGCGGCACCTTTGTGAATTTTACGGATTCCAAAATATTCGACCCAACGAGTATTCCCATATACACTAGCGCCGCCAGGCGGACGAGTTCCAAAATAATATGATCTGCGACAGTGTGGTTTTGGCCTTCTGAACAAAATTGTAGAAGACGGCAGCTATCTAAATCTTACGGATTTCGAAATATTTTACTAATATTAGCATGAACATCAAGCTGTTGAGCACCAACCACGCAATTTGTATGAAAATCACGACTAGCTTTGACGTTTGGAGGTCCACAGAGGTCATTTTTGGTCCGATCGGAGGTCTCAACATCTGTGTTTATGTTCAAATCGGTTCACTAACGGCTGAAATATAGCGATAGGAAAATAGCGTTCCGATTGTTTGGGAGGCACGGTCGAAGGAGTGTTAATTAAATTCGTATCTCCAAACATTGTTTATGCGATATGCAGTTTTCTAGGACGTCTGTTTGTCTGTGAACAGCTTGGTGCACAATTTTGTAAACAATGCATTGCAGTGCTTTGAATAGCATGTAGGCTAAGATTACATTTCTATAAGTTTATTGAGCATTTCATTTTTTTACGGAGCACTGTTTTTAGTTTAAGGATTCTTCATTTTGGAGCATTTTCCTTAGCTTTGGAGCATTTTTTCTGTTGAATAGGGTTACCAAGCAAAACTATCAGCTCCATACTCCAGGGGCTTTACAATGATGCATAAGAGGATAATTTATGATTTGGGTTTTTTAAGGGTATTGATATTATTACATATCTTGAATCTATTATAAAAAATGAGCCTAAATCCAAAATTTCATGAATTTTGGTACACGGGAACTATTTTAAAAAGTTTGAATGACCTAATTATTTCGCGTATTGAACACCCCTATCTTTATTTTACTATGGGCCGCGCTGTCAACCGGTGAGCTAAGTGCCAAGAAGTCAAATTTTCAAAACTTTCAAAATTGATTTATACCATCAAATTTAGGGTCTTTGAGTATGAAAAAATATGTTGCGGCTCAGAAAAGGTGTTCTTTCGAATGCATATGAAAAATCGACATGTTCATTCAAAATGAAAAAAAAAACAATTTCAAGGTACTTCTTCAACCATTTTACAATAATTCTTATATCAATATAGGGGAAGGGGGGCAATATGTCCTAGCTAAGCAAGCACTGCTTTATTGTCTTATTTGTAACGCTATTTATGAATAGTTTTACATTATGCAACAGTTAAACAAGATAGCTAGTTGATGCCATTCAAAAATTGTCAAAAATCCCAATCATGTTGATAATATTCACATCTCAAAAAAGTGGTGATATTCTTTTTGCTCTTTTTCACTCAATCTCAGGAGCACATGATTTTCCCTCACGAAAGTTTTCGGGGAGAAATCGCTTTTCGGGAAAGAAAAACAGCCTGGAGCAAGATGAATACAGTACTAGGTGCTCCAATCTGCCAAGTTTGTGGAAGAGAAGAAGGCGGGGGTGAAAGATTCATTATCAGTGCAAAACGACAACAAACCGGTCGGCTTTCCCATAGGGTAACTGTACCAGTTTTGGCCATGTTCCTAATTTGGCCAGTTTTTCGCATAACTCTGAATATGAAGCAATTTCCGAGGGTTTATTAGCTGTAACAGGAGATACATCCCTTACGCTTCTTCGCTGTGGAAAATGATCGATAGTTTTTGGAAAATGTGCATTTTTCAGGGTTGGCCAAATTAGGCACTAAGGTGGCCAAAACCGGTACCCTTCCCTACTAAAATCCAAGATGGCTGAATCATGAATTTGGCAGATTGGAACACCTAGTGGTGGTGTATTCATCTTAGCCAGGAGAGTGATAACCATTTTTCGTTCACTTCGATTGCCACCGAACGTTGGTTTGCTCTTTCTCTTTCATATTAGAGTCTTTCGTGGCAACTTCGATGCAAATGGTAGTAGCTTATGAAGAACAAATAACTTATTGCTTTCATACAGATAGCGTGGTGGTGTGGCTAGAGTAAGCGCATCCCTACGGCTATTATTGTTACTATTCTGGGTTCGAATCCCGGCGCGGCCATACAATTTTGTAATTGTTCTGCGATATTATTTCTCGCGAAAAGTGAGTGAGTGGGTAGAAGTGATGAAACGAAAAAGGATTTTCATCTAATAGGCAAGATTTTCGTTTATCATCCAAGGCTAATTGTAAATAAAGATTGATGGGTGAAAGATGGTCCTCAACATAAATAACGAAAAATGATTCTCCCTTGGCCCGAGAAACGCTTGCTTTCGTCTCATTGAAACGAAAAGTTGAAACCCTGCTCTAGGGTGGCTCAAAAACACTTTTCAAATTTTTGATGGGCCGCCCTCTTATTCGGTTATATTTGATGCCCTGATGCTCTGGAGGGGGGCGTCATGCATTTTCTCACATATTTAGTCAATTTTTCCCATATAAACTTCACGCTCGTTGAGCATCCACTTAGACTTAACGTATCTGCCTGAAATTTGTACAGAAGCTTCTGGGAGCAACAATCTTTATTTTCAGGGGTACACCCAAAAACAAATCTTACAATTATTGTATAAAATCTGGGCATATACAATTCTGTAAGATTTTTATACATATATCGTATAAAAATAATACAAATCTGTATTATTTCAATACAACAATTGGATTAAAATCTTCCGAAATTGTATATGCCCAATTATTATACAGTTTCTGTAAGGTTCTTATGCAGAACTGTATTAAAATCTGCCATCCGCTGGTTGGGTGTATACATTAGAGTGATTCAAATTTTGACTTTTTTGCTCCCCTATGCTTAAACGATGGCATTTGCCATTTTAATAATCGTCCTAAATTTTCAGCTAATTTGGATGTAATTTGACTGAGCACAAGCAGTTTGAAGCTTGTATGAAAATTACTATGAAAACAGTAACTTTTGTGAAAAACCGTTCCCCATCATTGTCCATTAAGCTCTAAAAATGTATGAATACGTTAGCAACATAGGAAATTTAACAAGGGAAAATATCGTCGTTGTTGCTAAACGATTTGATGCTGGCAACAAAAGTTATTATGGAAATACTAAATTGTGGGAAATTCAATTTAACACGTAAAAGAATAACATCAATATCAATAATGAGCATTTCATTTTTCTTTATAATTTTGCTCACAAAATTCTGTTTGCTTTCGCAACAACAACTGACTTTCAGCTTAGGATCTATTCTATGATGGTGATGCATTAAATATATTCGAATAGATTCTGGGCTGCTTCACGAAACGATCCTTTACATAAGTGACAATTCTCATAGTAATTTTCATATAACCTTCAAACAGTACGTGCACAACCAAATTACATCCAAATCAGCTAAAATTGGGGAGGACTATTAAAATAGCAAAACAATCGTTTAAGCTACAGGAGCGAAAAAGTCAAAATTTGAATCACTCTAGTATACATATCGTCTCGTCATATAGCTACTGCTTCTGCCTGTGAGTTCAATTCCAGGCCCGTTCCATTCGATCTACTGTGTATCTTTTCATACGTTTCTCCTGTTCTAGCAATCACTAGAACTGGAAATGGGCTTTCATATCGTTTCCATCCTCTGTCCATATAGGTAGAGAACCATTTGGGCAGCACCCCCTATTCCGTCAGCAACGTTCATTACTCGAGCGCATTATTACAATCGAATTGCTTATTTTTTAG
Organism: Armigeres subalbatus; assembly: GCF_024139115.2. Classification (NCBI taxonomy): domain Eukaryota; kingdom Metazoa; phylum Arthropoda; class Insecta; order Diptera; family Culicidae; genus Armigeres; species Armigeres subalbatus. The sequence continues at coordinate 26,521 of NW_026941860.1, forward strand.
TACATGGTTAGTTTCTGTCGATATCTAGTGATGTACAAAAAACCATGCCATTTGGTTGGAACGCGGTCAAGTTATTAACGTTGCGGCCGGGAAATAAGGGTGCAAATGGTCCTGCTCCTACCTACAACTTGATTAGTTCTAGCGGATAACTGTTAGAATTCAAAATGAGCGAAAAAAGCTTGTTTCGGCATCTAATTAGGATATACCACACCCTTTATTCCTATCACATTGGCAAGACGAACCTCTGCCATAGAACCTAGCCCACAGATTCCAATAAAATTCCACAGGAACTCGTGGCGAGTGCAGAGGTGTTCTCGGAATGTAGTGGGCGAGCGATTGCATAATCAATTCCTTCCCATACCCGATAGACCGTGAGGACGTAACCAGCGCCGTTATCGACCATTCAGAAAATTAGTGGTCTCGGACTGTGCACATTGAGATTGGAGAGCAAATGCCATGCTTCCATCCATTGGCTCCTTGTGCAATTGCGATTGCACTGGTCAATCACGGAGTGGCAACTACGAAATGCACGGTCATCATGCTCATGCTCAATATTGCACTGTAAATTTTTATTTCACAGTAAAAAGTACCAATATCTTCTTAGTTTTTGGAACCATATCCAATGGATTTGGAAATTTTGCATTTATTGATTGCTTGTATTCTGATTTATTTATTGGCATTTGCTTTTTTGTGGAGTTTGTGTTTAAGTCCATTATTGCCAACTCCCGGAAGTCGCATCTCTTCATTTTAGCTGATGTTAGGACAAGACACTACCAGCTAAGTACACAACCCCTCATTTGCTAAAATTTCACATTAGCAGATCTCTGAAAATGTGAAATTTAAACTTGTCAATTCACCATCTTTTTTTGATTCTACAACGCATAGATACTATCACTACCTAGGTACATTTAGTTTATATTTTCTTAACAAAAAATGAAGGAACGAATGATAAAAAATAAGAAGTAAAAAAATGACTGACACACTTCGATCCATTCTAATTATTTTGCATTATTGCAATGTGTAGTCCTATTTCGTCGTTTGTTCTGTTGTACGGTTTTGATCAGGTTAGTGTCATCTCTATTTAGCACAATATACTTATTTTGCGGCCAACATTACGCAAATGGTTCCCACTGACATTTCTGGATCCTAATGAGAATCAAATTGGATGTTGGTAGACAAAACAATGGGGTCTCCACTGCCCATGATCACATAGTTGACGTATGAGCCAAAATGACCAAAACACACTTTTTTGCGGATATGAATTCTTCGTACGATTATACATATGCTCCATGAAAAAATATTCATGTTTTGTTCTGAAACATTCGAGTTATGGCGATAATTGTTTTTGAAAAAATGGTCATTTGATCGCATAAGTTGACGTACCTCCATTACCTGCTGCAATATGCAGCAAAAACCTGTCTCATATTTTTTCGACATTCACAATCCACTAATTAAGCACAACAGAGATGTTCGTTTTACTTTGTCGTATTTCAGGACTTCTTTATGATTTGGGCGTAACTGACTTTGTAATCAAAAATTAATATGCAAGTTCCAGCTAAAGCAAGCATTTCTTGTGAAATCCACGGTATAATCCGACAAAATAATCTTTCATCCATCGAGGTGTAGCTCTGGATATATATAATAATGTTTGTTTGCTAAATATTGTCGCCAAAAGTTTTGATTTAAGACAATCGCGATCATTCAAAAGGAAGTATAATATAAAAGAAGAATGAAAATCCATTAATTATGTAACACAATGATTAGCCATTTGTGTCACACTTTTTTAGAAGCATATCAAAATTGTGTATGGGAAATCACACTTAGCTTAATCCCGATTCCTTCTCTAAAATGTAGTAATTTATGGGTATTTTCTAAAAGTGCATATCAGAACCAAAATCTAGCTTCATTTTTTGCGTGGCAGGAGAGGTCTGCAACTGAGGACTTAACACATAAAAATTAGTGCGTGTTAAATGGCTTTTTATTTGTACCTCAGCTTGATAATATTGGTATGTTTATTTCGAGCACATTTACTGGGAAGGATCCTAATATATTCTACGGATGTTATTTTAGTTTTTACAATTGCAATGCAATTCTTATTCATATTTTCATTACCTTACCCGGACAAAACTGAATTATAAAACATGATATGGACTTTGATGTAGGATTCAAAAAACAGGCAAAAAATATCAACAAAAAATGCACCGAAGTGTTATTTAAATATCAAGATGTGTTTTGGATAAAAACAAACTATGGGCTCGAGATATTAATCACTTCTTCCATATACCAAATACCATTAGCTAATAACCTCATGATATTTCATAGCAAATTTGAATATTGTCGTCTGATATTTTGTGCTTTTAAATCGTACATATAAATCAGGACCATATCTCATTTTGCAATCTAATCACGATTGATTTACTTCTAATCCTCGTCTAATCGGGTTTTTTTTTAAATAGGGATTGGAACCATGTTTGCTTTAAATTTGGTTGGAACGAGGGCATTGGCCAATACATGAAAAAGGGTAACGGCTTGCACACTTGTTACAGAACCATTCTAATGCTGTAATAGTGCAAAAAACCCTGTACGGTACTGACGGCAACACGAACTCTTCCACACATAATTTTATCTTTACCACAAAATTTTAATTTTCACGGAAAGAGCTATCCGAAAAACTTTTCCCGGAAACTCGAACTTTTCAAAAGATTTCTCTTCTTCAATCAATAAATCGTTGGAACTAACTACAATTCTAATTCTTTAGCGCTATAGGGCACTGCACGGACTGCTTTGTCTCTTTTTCGCTGCAAAGAAATTTGAAAACAACAAGGCCAGTAAACGTCAAAATTTATGAGGAACGAAAGAGAAAGAGATGTTTCCGTGCAGTGCCCTATATAGCCACACATAGTAGCCTGGTTTTTACGCCATGTTATGGGAACAAACATTTCACAAAACGTTTGTTTGATCGCATAAACTGTCGTATTCATATTTTGACCACTTCAATCAAAGGAATAATAATTAATTCCCCGCGGCCTTAAAATAACTACTAATATTGTCCTTTTGGCCAGATTAGTTCATGTATTTTGTTGATTGATATGATGATTCGGGTAAAATTTATAAAAATGCGTTTTCCCAACATCGATGGTGTTGGTTGTTACGTCAACTATGAAATCATGGGCAGTCCAGCAGCCTTGCGAACGAAGGCGTAGCGTATCCATTGTACTTGCCACACAAGATACATAATCATGCAATGGCGGGCATAGAAAAGCTTTCAATTAATAACTGAGGAAATGCCAATAGAATACTAAGTTGAAAAGCAGGCTAAGTTCCAGTTGGAATGTAGAGCCATAGAGAAGAAGAAGAAGAAACAAAACAAATACTATCATAAATTTTACTTTGATTCGCGAGTACGAAGGTAAATTCTTCACGCACAGTCTGACAGTTTTTTAGGGTTCTTTCTAAAATTACGTAACGCTAAACGTAACGTAACACTTTTTGTATGACAGGTTTAATTTTTTTATATGGATCGTAACACTCGGTCTGACACCCTCCCTCCCCCTACAGCGTTATGTAATTTATGAAAGGCCTTATTATGAGATTTTACTGATTTCACTAGAGGAACAAGAGAGGGAGATCAGCGGCCATGTTTCACGCACAGTCTGACAGATAGCAATGTGTTTTGTCATAAGAGTGAGTTGAGGCATTACCTTCGTATTCGCGAATGGCTACAAAAATCATGGCGTAGTTCCAACCACCTGGTTTTGATACGACACGACATGGCTCTTTGGATCACATATGCAAGGCGATTGAAATTTTGCAGTTTTTTCGCCTTTCCAAAGCTGTATAATAATTTTTGTTTACTCATCCTTATCCAGGACGGTTTATCCCTGAAAGTGCCACAGATGGTCCTATTCTACAAAAATCGCTGGCTCATCACCTTTGGTCGTTATTTCCTGACCACAAGTCCAGAAGTGCACCAAAAGAGTAAGATGAATTGATTTCGAAATCGTCGTTGCAAGACTCTCCTTTTTGCTTTGCGCTGCCCTACAGCTTCTTGAGGAAAATGTTCTTTTGTAATACTACTTGTCTAACAGACAGAGACAGAGACCTAACCCGAACATTGCGAAATAAACGGTCGTTAACGTATCTGCAGCAATCTTGCTTGGAGTCTGCAGGCATGCAATTTTAATTAGAACCCAATTTCGAATGTTCATATTTTTCAAACTCAACCACTCGCAGGATGGAGTAAAAGTTCTAAAACAATTTACCTACCTTTCTTGCCGCCCAGGTTGTTTCTGGAGAAAAACAGATCCAACTTGAAACTTCTTGTAACAGCGCCGTTCCATCCGGAGGCGTTATACCTACTGCATAGCAGACTCGAGCGAGCAACATCATCACGATGAAAAACAGTGGAACTAATTAGAAACACTTTGAGAATTTTAGTTTTGCTATCGCCGTGGGCACTGGCTTCCCGTGAATCCTTCTCATACATCTCTGCCGGAGTTATCAGAAGGTGTCTCCCCCAACACCCGTGCCACGTGGAGGCCAACTGTTTTTGCAACATTGTTGAACCGCAGCAGGAAATGCTTTCACTCCGAAGGTGTATCGGCAAGATCAGAATCCGAACGAAAAAAAAAGAAACAGTTTCCCAACCGATTCGGTTCCCTAGTGCGGGTCGGTGTGTTGCGGGGGGGAAGGATACGACTTTGGCACAGGATACAACCAGCAGGAAGTCGGCTCTGACACAAGTGCAAAACTTTAATAATTTAAGTGGAAAACTTGATGTCGATGTCTTTTTGCCGTCTTCCGATGGCCTGGTGGCTTTTCCTGCTCATTTTATGACGAGGGATGGAAGGTGATGGAATTGGAAATGAGAAGGGTCGTTCGCACAGGGGCGTGACGACAAAAGTGTGTAGTAGACAGATTTCTTAATTTTTAAGTTTTTGTACAAAAAGTCTTTTAGTGTTATTTTTTAACAAAATAATGTTTTATATTGACTTCTACACATTAAAAAGAACTGTTTGTAATTAAAATAGCAATACAAATCATTTATCGATTCAAGTGAAAGTGTTGTTTGAAGGGCATTTAGACAGTGGAAAGGAAAGGTAGGCCACTAAAATAAAACCTCAAAAATCTAACAGAAATCCTAACTCTGTAAAAGTAAAATTGCGGGTGCATTTATCCGCGGTGTTATCGTCATGCTATCAAAATTCCGGCCCTAAGCACGCCCTCGTTGTAGGTGCAACTCATCCGCAGAGCGGTAGAACAAGCACGACTGACTGGAAGCGTGTGCAATATTCGACAAACTTACTGCTGGTTTTATTATGCTAATTTCATACCCCTCTCGTGCTGGTCCTCTCCTTTCTAACTTTTCCCTTCCGTGTCGTCACAAATCGCAAGGCGTGGGAGCAGAAACTTCGGCCGGGTTCAGCGCGAGCGTTGATGAAGTCTCTGTAAGGCGCAGTACGTCCGTCCCGTTGCTATCGCTGGCAAGCCCGGTTGGGTCTGCGTGTGGCAGCGTGCTTCACTAATAAAGAGTTGACTGTGTGGCTGTTATGGTTATGGCTCGGTCAGGGTGTCATCCCTGTCACGGGAGACGACAAAGCTGTCATGTATTTGTCCCTACCGAAATCATTATTTATCGTTTTGGGGTTGACACGCGAAACGTAAAGGTTGGTAATTATTGCTGGCTGTTAACTTGAAGCAACTTGTTTAATGATTTGAATTATGACGGTCGAGCTTGGAAGTGGAAGGTGTTCCACGTGAACCAATTAGCTTTAGGAAAGTTAGGAAAAAAAATCAATCCTTGAATATTTTATTTTGAACTAATCTTATTATAGTTTTATTCGATCGATGCTGCCATTATTGAACATGATAAAGGCTAAGTCACGGTCGTGAATAATTATGTTCTTTGAAACTCTACAGGTGAGACGCCTAACAAAGATCTGGTCATAGCTCACAAGTTCCAATACTCACGCTTCCACCTAGCCTATTAAACTATTTATCTAATCTGTCTAAACAAAGTTGCAGTGTCTTAGTCAAGGCCTTGTCAGGTCACTACCGGCTGCACTATCACACGGCAAATATTCAACGCGTTGAATCAACTGTTTGTGATAGTTGTATCCGATTATGGAACTTCTCATCATCTGATATGTAACTGCCCAGTCTATGCACAATTGCGTTTCCAAATATTTGGTAAACACTTATTTAGTGAAATTGACTACAGAAACCTGTACCTTCAAAGTATTCTGTTGTTCATAACCCGTTGCGGTAAGGAGCCATGAGCTTTTTTACGTTTACTTATGTATGTCCTGGAGCTACGAGCTTTTGTTCGTCATATGCCTTCTTCAAGGGTCCCTTTTCCAAACTTCCCATTTTTCTCTCATCCACATTCCTTTTCTTTTTGTTCACTTTCTTTTCCGTCAGGTGCGTGATGAGAAAGGCTGGGAAGGCGATGGCACAAATCCGCCAAATTGAGATGAACTAGCCCCTAGAGCTGACGTTATCATACAAGATACCTTTCGACCTTTTGCCCCTAACCCATCCAATTACGCATTGCTCGAATTCAGCGCCAGAGGAAAGACTCGGACGTCGATTCAACACACGTCGACTAGAAGATCCAGCAGGGGGATCGTTCTTTGAGGAATTTGAAACTCCGGCAGCGGATGTTCCGGATAGTGAAAAAAGTGGACGGCCATCTAGAATGCCTTTATCGAAACCAGCGAGAACCACATGGAAGAGCTGTGCACCCAGCGGAAGGAGTGGATTACAGATGCAACCTGGCGAAAAATTGAGGAGCGTAGAAAGCCAAAAGCCGCCGTAGTGCGGGCAAGAACCAAAGCTGCCAAATAAGATTTAAGTCAACGGTATTCGGCTCTAGAGAAGGAAGTTAAACGCTGTTGCAGATGGAACAAGCAAGCGTGGATGGACTCTCTCGTCGAAGAAGGGCTGAAAGCTGCAACAACTGGCAATATTCCCCTCCTCTACGATATCTTACGACGCCTGAACGGAGCAAGGATGTGTCCAAGGATGCCAGTGAAAGACGCGACAGGTCAGTTACTTACCGACCGAACTGATTAGCTGAAACGTTGCATCGGCCACGTCGAACAACTTCTTAGGGGCGATGCCCACATAGCGTTTTTTCAAGCTGCGTGCACGCCGCGTCCACGCAAGGTTCCCAGCATCAAATGTAGTCGTGCACACGTTTACGTGTGCATTACTCCATTTGATGCTGTGTACCTAACGTGAACGCGGCGTGCACGCAGCGTGAAAAACCGCTACGTGGACATCGGCCCTTAACCGATTCAATACGGATGGGTCATATATGACCCAAGACGAAAATCAGCTGTCAAAAATCAGTTTTAAGAGATAGAGCCTTGCTTTCTTCAGCAAAAATGTTCAAAATTAACTGTTCCATCCAGGAAAAATATTGCCCAGGTCAGGTTATGGGCACTAGGATGATCTAGAGCATCCAAACTATCCTTGAGTTCTAATTTTAATGTTCTAAGGAATGAATACCATTTTTTACCACATTCTGGTTAAATAATTAAAATTGCAATGCTTTATGATAATATCATGCGCCTGTCTTGCGGTATAACAGTTCTTGAACTCAGATCTTAATATTCCAGTCGGACAACAAAACAATCCCCACTAGTTTTATGAGTTGGAATAGCTCCACGATACCTCGTAACACCACTACAAACACACCACAGAGTTCGTTCGACATCTACGTCACTCCAAACTATCTTTGAGTACAGGTCTTTATATTCAAATCGATAAACATGGAGATCTTCGATGTCCCAACTAGTTGTCCCAACACTATAACAGACACACTTGAGAATTCGTTCGACATCTACGACACTACAAACTCTGTTTGAGCTCAGATCTTAATATTCAAATCGATCAACATGAAGATCTTCGATGTCTGGAACTATTTTTATCAGATGGAATAGCTCCACGGAACTTCGGTACACAATTAGAGATATACCATAGAATTCGTTGAACATGTGCGACACTCCAAACTGTCCTTGAGCACAGATCCTTATTTTCAAATCGATCAACAAGAAGATCTTTGATGTCCCCACTATTTTTATGAGTTTGGAATAGTTCCATGAAACTTCATCACACCATTATAAATACGTAACAGAATTCATTGAACATCTATAACAATCCAAACTGTCCATGAGTACAGATCTTAATATTCAAAGCGATCAACATGAAGATCAACGACATCTCATCTATGTTTATAAGTTGGAATAGCTCCACGGGACTTCGTTACACCATAATAGACACATTATAAAATTCGTTGAACATGTACGACAATCCAAACTGTCCATGAGTTCAATTCTTAACCCTGTGGCAACTATATTGCCACCAACAAATTATATGTTTTTCTATTTATTAACAAGAGTTCTAATTATTATTTTCTATGTAGTGGCTTTATTGGCTACCTAGTAATCCAGATGAATTTGAGCCATAAAAATTGAAATGTCAGTTTGAGAACAGTTTTTTTCCGAACAGATCGTAAGTTTCGAGTGGAAGAAGGATTTCCATTTACAATTCGTTAAAAAAACGACAAAGATATATTTTTTCTCGTTGGTATTAATTATTTAGAATATCCTTTGTAAGATTGGCGTGATTAGCGTGAAAAAAAGCTTCGCCTTTCTGTATATTTAGTTTTTAGATGTTAAACGAAATTGTGTTTTTTCCAAGGGTCCCCCTTTGGGAACAAAAGCGCAAATTTTTTTTTTTCACTTATGATGCGTTTTCCGACTCGGACTCTTCATTAGGAAATGTAACGTGCATTGTTTTGACTGGTTTTACGTAAAACCTAATTTTTAAAAATCTTTTTATTTATTTTTGTTGTTGGCTGTTTTCCGCTTGACGGGCAGTTGCAACTATATTGCCACCAATTTTTCAATGTTTCTAAACTGTTTAATGTATAACAAACATACATTTGAGTTTAAAACCATGTCAGGATTATGTCCTATTGTTGTTTTTTGTTAATTTATTGTTTAGATTCATCTGCCTTATAAAGGGTTAATATTCAAATCGATTAAAAAGAAGATGTACGATGGTCTAGCATGAATTTTTCCCCAAAAAATTGAATGGTGAAGGACATCTAGGAAGATCCATATAGTATGTCATGCGAAACAATTACCATTGTCAACACCCTCTCCCTTCGCCACACTTCTTGTAATGAACCTCTAGTTTTTTTATTATTCGTCACACTGACCAGACTCACCGCCTTCACTAAGGATGTGACGCATTTAGTGAATAACCACTTTTCACAAATTTCATCAACAATGAGAGCATTTTTCGAAAAAAACAATGCCTTGTTACCAGTCTACTAAATATTTTTCCGAAGAAGAAGATTATTATTGAGAAACTTAACTATTGATCCCTTCTGGTATACTGGTAACTTGGCTTAGAAACCTCACAGTTAATAACTGTGGAAGTGCTTAATGAACACTAAGCTGCGAGGCGGCTCTGTCCCAGTGTGGTGATGTAATGCCAATAAGAAGAAGAAAAAGAAGAAAATTACTTCACTTTTACATATAAATGCTAGTCTTAGTAACCTCCACTTCCGTGCAATACTGAAACCAATTATTATATTGTCGATTGAATGTGTTGCAAGTTTTGTTCCGTTCTACGTACGCATTCCTCATTTATTGGTTACACTGTCATCTCATGATACCCCTTGATGGTTTCAATACTTATAGAAATGGTAAATATATCGTATAAAGTATATAAAATGTATAATAAGCTTTATTCTATAACACTATTGACGATAATAGGAACGAAAAAAATGTGGGTGCGATGTTTGTGGATCAAAATAACACGTTTTTTCGTACGTACGTAATGATGTTCCTTGGAGCAATTTGAACTGACAAGCAAGTTTGGGAACCTATGCATCACTCTTGTTATAGAATTCTGGTGCTCCGTAATTGCTTTGGGAACACTGGGATTTTTATATAATGGTGTAATGATGTTCGATGATAGTTCTCCAACTAACAAACAAGCTTCAGAATTTATGAATCACTCTGTTGGTCTTTAAGACCTCCAACATCTGAACTCATGTATGCCGCCGTAGATATTCCGGGAATGTTATGTTTTGTATGTACTGGTATAATAATTTCCCATGGGGTTTCTACAACTGACACACACGCACAGGATCCTAATAATCACTTGTAGACCTCCAATATCTGAACTCAAAAATCGTTTGGAGTACCGTAGATATTCTAAGAATATTTAAATTTTCATATACTGGTGTAATGATGTCACATGGGGTTTTACAACTAATACATAAGCTGAGTTGTTTTGAATCACTCTGTTGGTCTAGTAGACCCCAAGATCTGAACCCAAGAATTGTTTGGGGTACCGTAGATATTATGAGAATGTTGTATTTTGTATATACTGCTGTAATGATTTTCCATGGGGCTTCTCCAACTAACACACAAGCTCGGGAACCTATGAATTACTCTGTTGATCTTGTAGACCTCCAAGATCTGAACTCAAGAATAGTTTGGAGTACCGTTCATGTTCTGGTAACACTGCGATTTGATAAAAATAGTTTAATTATGTCTCAAGTAGCATTGCCAACTTCAAATTAGGATTGAGGCCCCGTAAAACGCTTTGTTGTTTATGTAGATCATCAAGATCTGAACTCAAGGAAGGTTTGGAAGCCCTAGAAGATCTAAAAGAATATTTTCCTCCATATTTCTGCTTTTTTATGGTTTGCATCCATTTTGAAGCAGAAATTTATGTTGAAATTCTGACGAAAAAATCCGTTTTGAATCGGTTAAAGTTTCGACGTCCGACCTACCATCAACATATATCGGCATGAGCCATCTAGGGTGCGACGCATTACTCGCTTCAACTCTGAAGCAGGAGATTGAAGCAGCCATCCGAATTATGAAATCCAACAAGGCTCCTGGAGTCGATCGCATTCCAGCAGAGATGTTTAAAGCTGACCCCATACTATCAAGTCGAGCACATCTGTATATGGAGCCCCATATACAGATGTGGTCGACTGCGGTTAGCGGCAGTATACACATGTGGAAGTGTTGGCTTGAGAAATGGATTGCGAGTGATTTGACTATGTGTCCAATTTAGGAATCTCGAGCTCGTTCAGTAGCGTTGTTAGGTTGCGAAGGCCAACGGAGGTCCTTCTGTAGATTAGTTGGTTAAAGCACCAGTCTAGCCTACTGTAATGTCATGGGTTCAAGTCCCATCGAAGGGAAAGTGATTACCTCCAATACATTTTCCAAATCAATATCTTCCACATAACGTACATATTCACATATGAGTTTTCATAACAGCCATATCAGTTTATCCGGAAATCCGTGTTCGTGCATTAGATGCCATAGCTGGTCCCGATCGATTGTATTATATGCGACTTTGAAGTCGATGAATAGATGATGTGTGGGCACGTTGTATTCGCGACTTTTCTGCAGTACTTGGCGAATGGCGAACACCTGGTCCGTGGTAGAGTGTTCACCCATAAAACCAGCCTGGTACTGCCTCACGAACTCCCTTGCAATTGGTGCTAGTCGGCGGCATAAAATTTGGGAGATTACCTTGTTACCTTGCGTTACCTTGCGCGATAGTTGGTACAATTCAGCTTATCGCCCTTTTTGTAGATGGGACACATCCCAGGGGGTGTCCCATCCACTCCTGCGGCAAAACTTCCTCCTCCCAAATCTTGGTAATCACCCAGTGCAGCGCTCTAGCCATTGCCTCACCACCTTGTTTAAATAGCTCTCCTGGTAGTTGGTCAACCCCAGGGCTTTGTTGTTCTTCAGCCGGCCAATCTCCCCTGGATTTCCTGGAGATCCGGAGTCGGTAAAATTATGTCCTGCGCGTTCTCCCTGGTCCATCACCATAACTCCATCTTCGTCTGCCATGTCGCCATCCAGGTGTTCTTCGTAGTGCTGCCGCCACCTTCCTCCGGAAAATCGAGTTTTGTCTGTCGGCGCATAGACAAATCTGTCTTATAGACACAATGGGCTAGTTTCTAGAGAGGATCAGCCTCAACAGAATGACCCCCGTACTCAGAGGGTTCGAACGGCATGTCAAGAAATCAGTTCGGTTTTCGCTAGGGTAAGTCTACGTTGGACGCTATGACCTCGGCGGTAAAGACCGCCGAAATAGCAATCCAACAGAAAAGGCGAGGTGTTTGATACTGTGTGTTGGTGACACTTGATGTGAAAAAAGCATTCAACAGCGCCATCATGCTCTCGTTACACCGGCTTGGCCTGCCGGTGAGCCTGTATTGGATTTTTAACGCTATTTCCAGAACCGTGTTCATATTACCGCAGGAGTTCCGCAAGGTTCAATACTGGGCCCAGTATTATGGAACCTCATGTATGACGGGGTTCTGAAGGAATGCGAGTGGATAACTCTTCTAAAGGTAGGTGGACCAACCGGCTTATACCTTACATATCGAGCTGGGTAGGGAGACCTCATGGGGAAGTTCACTTCCATCTCACACAATTTCTGTCAGGCCATGGCTGCTTCCGCCAGTACCTCCACAGGTTTGGGTACGCGGAGAGCCCCGCCTGCCCTGACTGCCCAGGGTTGGTGAAACTGCAGAGTACATACTGTTCGTAAGTCCTCGTTTTGACTTCGAAAGAAGAGCTATGCTAGACGTTTGCGAACGGGACACAACTGGATACGCTTATCCAGAGGATGTGCCAAGCGGTGGAGAAGTGGAATGCATTTTCGACTGCAACCACTCAGATTGCCTGCTGCTTGCAGAGAATCTGGCGCGCCGAGCAGCACTCGACAAGCATGACTAACTTGTGATTGGTTAGTTAGAGTGAAAGCAGGCTGAGCGCGGGAAGTTAATGAGAGGTTTGAACATGTTGAGATAAGAGTGTTGCAGCTGGTGGCGTCCGCAGTCGCCTACTCGAGGCATGGAAGAAGAGTGAGCGCATAGGTATGACCCTAGTATTAAATCAAATTACCTATTACCGGGTGGAATTTGCATTCCACATTGGACTAAGTGTCCTTTCGACTAAATGTTCATTCGAACAAATGTCCATTCGATCAAGTGTTCATTGGACTAAATGTTCATTTGACCAAATGTCTCTTCGAACAAATGTCCTTTGTACTAAATGTCATTCGAACAAACGTCGTTCGACGAAATGTCATTCGATGAACGGTCCCAAAGCTCTCACCATCAACGTCAAAACACCGAATCGTTGGATGTCAACACGAACAATGCCTCCATCTGTACGGTAGCCGGGCAAGCAGTGGAGTAGGTCGAACACTTTCAGTATCTTGGCAGCCAGTTACCCAACTGGCACAATTTGAACAAATTCAATTGCAGCAACTGAAATGTGACCGAGTTCAGCCACATTTGAGATGCAGCAACTAATACAAAACATGTGTGCTACTTAGGTAGCGTCGAACGGCGGAACCAAGATCGTCATAGGAGCATGAAACAAGAAGGCTAGGGCTGCTTTTGCAAGCTTACAAAATATATGGAGATTCAATTAGATTAGTCAACGGACTAAATCTTGAATATTGTTACCAGCGGTAACATTTATTTATCATACTTAAATAACTAAAGCGTGAAGTTCTTTTGCTTATTCAAACGGTGAATTTAAATTTATGGGGTGGGTGATCGAAACGCAAACCAGGCGAGTGAGCAACCTCCACCCGTGTGATTGAAGGATAGGAGGAAAGACCAAACGCGCGCTTGTGAAGAATGAGTACCCAAGCCAGAACAGAGACAAGCAAACCCAGGGCGATTGATGGGGAGTCTGTCTTGTGGTTTGATGATTGAAAGTAGTGCTTGTGATTTCAAGAGTGATTTTCGGCGTGCCTTTCCACCAGCGACGCTAGCAACCGGGTCATTTGACTGCCACGTCATCGCAGCTAATCTGATTGTGAATTTTAACACCAGCGTTTTTCTATCCGGCCGCCCTTAGTGGGTAAACCGGAGTGCTACCTCGGTTACATTTTCCCTGTTCGGCCACATTACCACTCCTGTTGGCAATCGGCCGCCATTGCTGCTACGACCGCATCATCATTCAAACACACGTCGGCTAGATCCTCGCTTGGCCTTCCACCGGCGGTTCAGGACGCGTGGCCCGCTAGACCACCGTCAAGCCACCCGCCGGCTGCACCACCGCTAAGAACCCGTCAGCTACGTTCCTGCCAAGGCACCCGTCGGCTGCATCATCGTCCGACGACCAGTTGGCCATAGTGTTGACCAAGAACCGGTTGCCGCTTTACCACCCCGTTGGCTGCTCACTGTCTGGCAAAGTGTTGGCCATCGCCCGGTGGCGGCTTTATCGCCCGCTAGCCGCATCGCCACTTAGCCATCCGTTGGCCCTCGCATCGTTCCACCGCTCGAAGGCTACCTCAATCATCCGTTGGCCGCATTACTGAACAGCTTCCCGGCGGCCGCATTCCGCAACGCGACCCGTCTACCACATCGTTCATCGCCTGGTTCGTTCGGCAAACCTGTTGCCCACTCGCCACCCACCGGCTAACTAATCGTACAGCCGTCGGCCTCCTGCTTTTGAAAGCCAGCTATTCATCCTCCCGCAAGTGTTATTTGCCGTTTGAATAAAAGTGCTTTGTTAAAATTTAAACAAAATCACAGTTAGGCCTTCACGCTCCCGCAAACCTCCTCACACCAGTGACTCTGAGACCTGGAATAAAAGAGGCCTTCTGCACCCACCCTGGACGGCTGCGGTGGCTAGACCAGCAGCTAGGGGCTTAGGCTTGTTCCCTTCAGGAACTGAACGGTTTCGGGGCCACAAAACTAGAGTATTACAATATTCAACTCTGACTCGAAATCTGTGTTGTTATTAAAGATGCCGTAAAATCCTGATTAATCGATTAGTAACTTATCGATTTCACACGATTCTTGTCGATTATTGATTCGATTAATCGTTGGGAAGCAATCTATTCAAAATTGATCGATTACCATAACGAAGAATTGATTAATCGAAGTAATCGATTAATTTGTGACATATCTAGGTATTATACGCCAATGAGACTTGGTGTGAATCAGAAGAGATTACGCAGAAACTGCAAGTATTCATCAATCGCGTTCTAAGTTTCGTAATTCGGAAATAGTGGCCTCACAACTGGATCTTCAATTCTGAGCTCCTTCGACAATGTCATTCAAATCTGAATCTGACCTGGGCCCAGGTCAAGGCTAAAACGAGCAGCCACCTAGGATGGAGATCTTTTATGTTGGTCCTATGTAGGGTCCTTAGCCAAAGACGTTTCATAGCCCTTTATTAGTATTTTATCAATCCCATAATAAAAAGGTTACAAATCCTTATGTGCTTGACATTGAAAACCAACATAAGTCCATTTAATCAGGTTTGAATTACATTTCAATCTATATAATAAAAATGAGTTGAGATCTCCTTCCTGACGATTTAACTCGCTAACGGGTTGACCGATTTGCAAGATTTTTTCCCTAATCGATTCGTTTTGGGAACCTCAAGGTTTTTTATATACAAAAAGTTGGTGATTTTAACGGGGGAATGTAAAAAAATCATTAGAATACTATTTTGGGTCAACTGTTGAGGAAAACAAAACAATCGCACGGAAATTGATCTAGAGTGCGGTGCTGCAAATAGTTTATTATCACATTTTCACCACCCGGGCAAAGCTGGGTTTCTTTCGCTAGTAATTTCTATATAATTTGGAAGCAACTGCTGCAAGCTCGCCGCGCTTGTGTGCAGTTGGTAAGTTACATCAAAACTGTAGTTTTTGTATTTTGCTATTATTTTCATTATCTAATACAAAAATACTTCCACATTCACATAGTATTATGGTTTTACAAATATTTAAAGGTACCAACTGATTTTGACCCTTAGTTAGTTATAGTTTTCCAGAAATCAAAGGGGGGCGTTTTGGCCAGGTTGGGCGCATTATACCGCCTTACCCTACCCCCTACTCAGGAAACATGAGTGAGTGAGTGAGGGTAATTTATGTGTGAATAAAAAGTATTGGAAAATGAAGTTTTTAGTGGTTTTGGTGGAATAAAATACCGCATGTGTATGTTTCATCTAAAGTTTCATTAATTTTTTATTCACAGTTTGTGACTCATTTAACCCTTTTGTTACCGACAGGGTACCCGGGTACCCTGTTCGTTTTCAAGTGAATTTTTTTTAGGGTGCTAAACATCGCAGGTAATTGAAACTCTGTGACATCTTCAAACTTGGCAAAATTTAGGTTTGGGTGGTATTAAAATGAAAATCCAGTAAGGGGGCGCTTGGGGAGGGGTTTCTGAATATTTTTACCCCGTAACGTACCGACAGGGTACCCGGGTACCCATGTTTTAATATGACCGTAACTTCGTCAGTTTTGAACCGATTTGGACGATTCCGTTTGCTATGGATTCGAAAATTCTTCCTCTATCCGATCCATGTTACATAGGACCGATCCGGCAACCAGGTATGCTGGAGTTCCGGATTTGCTAGACCATGTCTCAAAAATGGAGAAGTTGATCTTATAGAATCCAAATGATCATTTCTTGTATCCTGAGTTACCAGTTTCGCAGAAAATTCGAGGATTATGACTTTCCAACATATTAGGACCACGTGATCATATGGACTCGGAACGGACATTCCGGAATAGGTTCCCGTGGGCCCTATAGTGGCCGCTAATTCATTCCTGGCAATATGGGTATCAAAATTCTTAAAATTGTTTCGGGAACATGTTATTCATGTAGTTGAGACCATAGGATGAATATTAACCGGAACGATCATTCTGGTACAGGTTCCGGAGGGCCCTGTAGTGGTCAAAAACTCATTAAGAATAAACCTTAGCTATATAGGCATCAAAATTTTTGAAATTGTTCCGGAAACATGTTTTCCATGTACTTGAGACCATAGATTGGATATGCCCCGGAATGGTAATTCTGGAACAGGTTCCCGGAGGGCCTAAAGTGACCATTAATTCATTTGGTAGAAACCCTGGCAATATGGGTATCTAAATTCTTGGAATTGTTCCGGAAACATGTTTTTCATGTAGTTGGGACCATAGGATAAATATCAACCGGAACGGTCATTTTGGAACAGATTCGGAGGGCTCTTAGGGCCAAAAACTCATTTGAAATAAACCCTGGGAATATGGGTATTAAAACTCTTGGAATTGTTTCGGAAATATGTTGGATTCTAAAGCAAATTTTAAAAATCCAATAAAACCATGATCTCTTATTAGAAATTCAGAAATTCTTATAAACTATAATTTCTAAATTGTAGATTTTAGATTTAAGTTAATAAAAATGAATGGCCAAATAATCACAAGTTTAAAAAATCTTTTCAAATTTATTTAATCAGATTGTTTTATTTTAGATTTAAAAATATGACCAATTCATTCACCTCCACACTAGTTTCTTGGGTATCTATTCTTAATTGTTAATAAACAGAATCTCTTTTATAAAAATGTGATATTTCTAAAACAACTTCAAACAAAAAGTTTTGAATAACACCATGATCTTTTTTAAGGCAATTTTATTCGCGAGCTTTTTTCATACGCACATGTTCTTTACAAAATCCTACCGGAGTTAGGAGCACTAAATTACATTAAAAATGAACACCCTCGTTAGCAAAAATGAGCATTTTGTCGTGTCATTTTGTTTTTCTTTTTGAAAAAGCCATTAATCAAGCATTTTTTTTCCTGCATATGATCCGCAACTAATTTTCGCAAAGCCTGTTTTTACGCACGGTCAAAACGCCATTTAGCCTGATGGTTTGCTCTACAATTTATTTTTTGAGACTTATCCTGAATCGTCGCAAGGTTGATTTAACGATCGTAAACGGTTTTAACAATCATAATGTACTTTCTGTCATCGATGCCCGTATCGCTCATTATTCATCCTGAAACATTAAACATCATTGTCATGTGATGAAACTGAGCCTGTCCGGAGGGTTTAACCGCTCACCAGCAGACGTGGTTCTAGTTCCATAGTCAACCTTTCGCATTTTAACAAATCCCATTCGTGAAGAAAAAGTTCATAGTCGACATGAATCGGAAATAACCTCCGGAAATATTTCCCAAATTTTATTGCTACCAGATTCACATTTGATTTGGTTGACAATAATAGTAGGTACAAATGATTTTTATTTTGAACTTTTTTACAATAGTCAATGCAAAAATAGTGACTTTAGTGACCATTTTTCGAAAAATAGTGACTTTAGTGACTTTTGGATGCAAATAGTAAATTTTTAGTGACTAGACTCAAAATAGTGACCAAGTCACTAAAAAGTGACTCGCTACCAGACCTGGTTGACCCGATTTTGTCACTCCCCGATTTTATCTACCTCCGACTTTATCACATTTTCGACCCGATTTTATCACGTCCCGCTTTTTGTCACGTTTTGACTCACCATTTTGTCACAACAAAATTTGAAAATTTTAGTCGTTCTTTTTATTTTTGTAAATTATTCAGCAAACACCAATGATACTTACAGCGTCTGTGGTTCATTATAAATCATTTCTGAGTACCTGTCAAGAATTTTTAAGTCTTTTTGACACGAAATAACGGAAAAAGAAGATAGCAAGTGTTTCTTCTAAATAAGGGTCCCCTCGGAAACCTGTTTGATAATGACCGGTCCATTGTCAAACCATCTTATGGCCTAATAACCCAGGATGACCGGTCCGTTGTCAAACCATCGTATGGTCCAATTACTTATCGGATCATGCATCCGATACAATTTCATGAATTTTGACACCCACATTGCCGAGGTTTCTTAAAAATGAGTTTGTGGCCATTTTAGGCCCCACGGGAACCTGCTCCAGGATGACCAGTCCGTTGTCAAACCATCCTATGGTCCAATTACTTATCGGATCATGCTTCCGATACAATTTCATGAATTTTGATACCCATATTGCCAGGGTTTCTTCAGAATAAGTTTGTGACCACTTTAGGCCCGACGGGAACCTGTTTCCGGAATAACCGTTCCGGGATTAATTCATAGGATGGTCCTGTAACGTAGTTAAGTTATATTCTTTAAATTTTAAACGAAGTTTATTAGTCATAACGCAAGAAATCTTCATTTGGTTGAATATATATCTTCAATTTACACATTCTTTGGGACTTGGCCCGGTTAATCTGGAATTCCGGTTACCAGGTAAACCGAATCGGTTCTCTGTAACATGTATCGAATAGCGGGTAAGTTCCTGCATCCGTAGCAACCAAAATCGTCAAAATCGGTGAAAAACTGACAATGTTATGATCATTTTAAGTCCGTGGGTACCCGGGTACCCTGTCGGTAACGTAAGGGTGTTTTTTTTGTCGGTAACAAAAGGGTTAATGAATGTCATAAAACTTAGAAGGCAAGCCGTTGTTGACTTTATTTTGAAGGACTACAAGGTTCTCGCATAATTATAATCATCTAGTATTTATGCAATGGTTAAATTGCGGATCAGTTTAGCAACTTGTCACAACACAACGTTATCAATAGATACACGCAACATCATCAATGAACTTCGCCATTTATTACGCGTGTGTGTGGTGAGCAATTTATTGGATGCGATAGGGCGACGTGGTTGCATAATACTGAAACAATGACTCTCACGGGATAATCGATTATTAAGCATGTGGCTATTCAAAAAATGATATCAACTGGGTAGTGCAGACCCCCGATATTTAACGGAAGCTTAGTCTACATATACACCTATCAGATCAATCATGGTTAATGGTATATTTTCCGGGTATTGATCAACCAACATAGACTTTAATTACAATGTTTGAAGACTTTAAACTAGATGTGCATATGCACGACATGTGAGAGATTTAATTCGAAAAGTTGTTGAAGGATAGTACTTTTCTTTGATGGGATACCTACGAATCATCGATTGAAAAAAATGTTATTTAATTGAGAGGATCTTCTTCTTCTTCAATGACGGTGGTTCTGTGTTTCAATGGCACAACATTCCAACTGGAACTGTATCTTGTGTGGCTTGTACAATGGATACACTATGCCCAGGAAGTCGAGAAAGTTGTCAACCTGATAAGATCCTAGACCGGACCGAGAATGGAGCTTGCCATCTCCGGATTGGCAATCCTACATATAGAGACACCACGGAGCTTTTTACGCTGATTGATTATCTTTGAAAAGTAGAAATTATATCGCTAATGTTGAACTTAATCTTCTTATATACATAAAAATGAATTTCTGTCTGTCTGAACCTTATAGACTCGGAATCTACTGAACAGATCAGCGTGAATTTTTGGATGCAGAGGTTTTTGGGGCCGGGGAAGGTTCTTAAGATGGTTCGAAACCCCTCCCGCTTTGGAAAGGGGGGCTGCCATACGAATCAAACACCAATTTCTTCATAACTCGAGATCTAATCAGAGAATAAATCAATTTTAGACGAAACGAAGTTAGTCGAGTCTGCTAGTTTAAAATAAACAAGTAGATAACCAAAACCTAACCAGAATACTTACCTATAAAAAAGGAATTATTCGTTGTATTTGTTTTACCGTGAAACGATTACCTAAATTAATTTTAATTGGAAGTTGGAACTATTTTATGGATGGTAGCTTTGGCGAAGATTGTCAATTTTTGAGTAACTGAATTTAATCAAGATCCAATTGGGGGGTCCCGTAGCGTAGTTGGCTACACGTTCGCCTTACAAGCGAATGGTCATGGGTTCGATTCCCAGCCCCTCCACCAAACCCTCGTCAGTCGTCGGATGCGCAGCTTAAACGGTGGCGTATTGGGGAGCGCCCTTACCGTTACGACTGTCTGATGACGACTGACAACTTGTTTTTCTCGGAGGAATTCCTCCAACGTACCCGGATAAATGGCAATCGAACAATGCGCAACGATCATTGGATACACAACACGGACAAATGGACACAATGGACTCACGATGAAATGGACTGGCAACGACAACAATAATGGTAATGGAAAAATCTAAAAATAGATTCTGTGTGGATTCTGTTTCTGTACAGCAGTAGCGGTTAAGTAATTCAGAGTGCCTATCAAATAAAGAAAGGAATAAAAAAAAAATAAAATCAAGATCCAATCCAATTGAACTTGCTATTATTTTCAATCTAAATAAATTCAAACTGCGCTAGCTTGTTAAATTTTAGTTTTCTTTGGAGGTGGAAGCTGTATTTTTTATATTTTTGAATTTTCGGTACATTCTGCGGTGTTTATCGTTACTGAGAAATATGCAGCTTATCGACAACTGTCTAAAATTTTGGTACTTACAAGTTTATGAGAACGAGACTCGAATCAGAAGTTTTAAATATTTTCCACCGATGATGCTATCCACTATGAGCAACAATTGAAATAGCAGGTTGGTATCACCAAACTCTTGAAACCACAACCAAATCAACCAGATGCTCGGTGCGTTATTACTCAGCTCTCGCAGATATCCATCCACACCCCCTAATTAACCTATAAATTCCGAAACTCTTCGACAAGCCCAACACAAGCAGTTAATCATTCAGTCAACGAGCGCGGGCGGCAGGAAAAAAGCAAACAAACGAAACACATTCTCCTGCTAAATCGCGTACTTGCCCTTTCGTTTGGGCTGCGAAAGCGCGCGCTTGGCGATGATGATTTTGAAATGGAACTCGTGCCAGCATTTCGCCGCAGTCCGCCCTCGGAGAAATGCGCTCGCGCGCGCGCGCCTTTGCCACCGCACGTGAGCCTCTCTGCCCAGCAGCAGCGCTAGAACGAAATGATATAATTACTGAACACGCTTGTTTGCCAACTATCGACACATCAACAACTTCCATCGTTTTGTGGTCGTCATGCCCAAAGCCCATCAGGCGCATCATCGTGCGAAATTAAATGCTTTCGTTTGCTGATCCAATGCATGACTGGCCGCGGAAGGCCAGCTCCTAACTAACTATAAAACCGACTATGCCGCGCCGGCCAGTTATCAGTCATCAGCCACCACCGTTCGGATTCAGTGCACTTCGAAGCACCACACTTCTTGTTTGTTTATCCCACGCAAATTTGTTGAACGAGCTCAATCATGAAGGTAAATCCACTCAATTCTCAATTACAGAAAAAATTACACTAATTACACGGAGATACGCTTTCCGTTCTTTCCCTCCACCCCCGCAGGCGTTCATTGTGGTACTGCTAGCGATGGCCATTGCTTTGGTGGCTGTTTCCCGGCAGCGGACCTCCCGAGTGGGTCGTCCGCCGAGCTGGAAAGGGCAAACCGGGTGGCCCGGAGCAGCGCGTGGGATGACGACCACCATCACGAGGTCAAGGAGATCGTCATTCACAAGACGAAGACAGTTCCCGTTCCGTATCCGGTCGAGAAGAAGGTCCCGGTTATTGTGGAGAAGAAGGTCCCCGTTATCATCACCAAGACGATACCGGTATCGATTAAAATTAAGCGCGTCAAGCATAAGCACTAGGCTGCACGACTGATCTAGGGTAAAACTAATAAAAACAAAAATGTAGCTACAAACCTTAGTGTTTTTTACTATCATAAAATGTATTTGTCGAAAACTAATTTCGAAGGACAGCTGGTGTAGAGGGAGGTCCTCCAGCATCGGGCATATCCCAATACCGGACTCTTCTAGAAGTGAACCCATCATGTCATGTAGTATAAAAGAAAGCTTTTTAAATGTCCTTTCTCTGCGTAACCAGGACCATATGTTGCATTTTTTTTTCTCATGAATTTTTTAAGATTGAAAAAAATGCTTGTCATTTATCTGTTGGATATTTAATCACTGCGACCGTTGCACACTGGGGAAATTTGATTTCAAAGGTGAAAAAAATTGATAACTTTCTTTACGAAAAACTTACAGAAGAGATCAAGGGCTTATTCGAAAGTGAATTTTGCAAGGAATTCAGTGAGTGCTGCTTCATGGACGTGGAACACTTCTGTATGTAGCTATTGAGCTCGTTTTGCCTCAATCAATTTCCCACATATCATAGTTTTCATACTTTTTTTTTGTTTGTGTTGTCAAATTGACGGCTGGGACCAATGTGGTTTTCATACTTTTATAATTTTATCTTTAAGACATTGTTCTAAAATTGTGTTTATCTCTTCATTGTGGACTACAGAAGGACACTTAATATATTTTGCTGGTTAAAATTGGACATTTAATGTAATTTGGGGTCAAATAAGCATAACAGTGCATTTTATGTGCAATTTTCATGTATTCTGTAAAAATAATAATACCCAAGTAAACATTATTACTGTTAGATCATTTAGGGTCATTGTACGGCTATTTAAAAAACTTATGAGTATTAAAGTATAGTACTATATGGCCGATTTGGCAAAATATACAGCTTATTGATAACTTGGGTATTTACAGATAATTGCATTGGCGTAACTACAGGGGGGCTAGGGGGGGCTATAGCCCCACCTAGGATCTGGCTAGCCCCCCCTAGAAAATTTGTAACTTTGTATAATATCATCACATATCTAGTCCACTGATTATATACACGGGTAAATGCAGAGAAAGGATTGTCTTCATTATCCAATCCCTCTCTTCGAAACACTACAACAAGTTGAATCTATTCGCTCAAGCTTTTGAACTTCGAGCATTTGTTATAAGGCTTGCTCACGACAAAATCTGGACCCCTCAAAACACGTTATAACTTATGAAATACCAAAGGAAATACCTCATCAACTATTGAATTAAAAAATATATTATTTATTAGTATTACAAGTACTTAATGGATAATGGACAATTCCTTGAGATTTTCAAGTTTTTCCAGGGTTTTGTGAGTAATTGTTATCTAAATCGAGCGTATGATCTTAACCTTCCTAATTAATACCAATCCTAAAAGCTGCAGCGCATTATTATCACTGTAGGCTTCGGGGGAAAGGTGCATTAAAACTTTGAGATTTCAAGTAGGGGAAGTGTGCCGGTTTTGGCCACCTTAGTGCCTAATTTGGCCAACCCTGCAAAATGCATATTTTCCGAAAACTATCGATCAGTTTCAATAGTGAAGAAGCATAAGGGATATATCTCCTGTAACGGCTAATAAAACCCTCGGAAATTGCTGTATTTTTGGAGTTACGCGAGAAACTGGCCACATTAGGAACATGGCCAAAACTGGTACAGTTACCCTAGAGGTAACAAAAAGTTGAATAAGAAAGAACTTTGTATTCTATCGGATGGATTTTAGAAACTCTGCATACTATTTAATTCTCTAAACTCTCTGCAGCAATGAAACCAGTGAAAATGTCTCAGTAGGCGTGAAACATACCTACTGAGAGAAAGTATGTGTTAAATGTTCCTATCTGTTATCAAATGCTCCTATAAGTTAATTTGTTGCAATTTTCTTTAACTAAATTGAAAATTAACGACCAATAAGTTGTATTGGGATGTAAAACTGATTTTTAAACCATCCTAGAAGTTATTCTAACAGAAAAGAAAGGTTAGTTTGTTGTAGTCAGATCGCCGTTTGAAAGCTCGTAGGAATTGTCAGGCCACTGAATTGAAAGCTGGCGAAAAGAGTTTGAATTATTAATATTTAATTTATAATGTATTCTAGGTTCGAAGCAAATAAAAAAAATCCTTTGAAAATCAGGAATCAGGTGCTTCACATTCTATTTACGGCGAGCGCAACACCTGTGGTTTTTTGAACCTATCTAGAATTTTGAATCCTACGAGATTTCTAGATTATTGAAACAGGGCTGAGCGTCGATGAACATCATTTGAAATATTCAAGTCGTCCATTGATATCTGGTAGACCAACAATAATACATCAGTTGATTCGAGCAAAAATGGTAAACTTTCTGTCTTATTTGTTGTAAATTAGAAAAGTTGTAAAAAAATGTTAGCCCCCCCTAGAATTTTACATTAGTTACGCCAATGGATAATTGATGATATTATTGTCTTAAAATGTTAAACTGATATTGATATTGTACCGCTCATGAATAAATCTAGTCATTCGCTTATTTATAATCGCAACGAAAACTGAGCACCAGAAAAAAACACCTTAGAAAACATACCTCCAGAAAAAAAAAACTTCGATATTTTTGAAAATTTTGTCGCCACGTGGTGGATTGTGGCAATGAATGTTTTTATAGCACGTGCTATTTGTACTGCGAATATATTTTCCATATCTATGAGAGCCTTGGAAAATTATCACAAAAGTATATCCACATTTTACATTAAAAATTGATTTTTAAGGGATTTTGGGCCAAAAAGGGAATCTAACAATTTCGCATATGCCAGTTCTTTTACAGGTTTTGATAGATTCTTATACAGAATTGTTAGAAAATCTGATAAACGCTGGTTGGGTTTCACATTGTGTTTCACCTAATAAACAAAAAAAACAAAACACTTGCGAAACGATTTACTTCATTAGTTATTGTTCCGAAAAGATATGTCCTTGTGTACCCCTCGGTTGAAAATGATCCAACGTCACTATTGACAACTTTTTTATTCCTTTCCTTATTTGGTAGGTACTCTGTGTTGCTTAACCCAGAGTCTATTATATATAGACCCCATAATAAATCCTCCTGACTTTCCCCGGACTAAATCGGTTCTCGTCGTTTAGGGTTGACCGATGTTGGTTCCGACGAATTTATAAATTGTTTCACCGAGCCTAATGGGATTTTGACAGGGAGCTAGCCGACGCGACGCCAAACAAAATCGGACTTGCAGCGACCAAATGGAATGACTAGTGGGTCAATTTCGTTTTCAATTATCTATGACGAAATCAGAGAAAATATGGTGATTAATAATGGCGATTAATTATTAAATTACATCATAGAGCGAATCAGACTAAATCTACAGATTCATCAGTGTGGAGAGAGATCTGGCAGCTCTGCTAGCCATCAGGTGTTTGTATCACGAGGTTTAAAATAAATTGTAATAATTATTAGTGTAAACGGTAGCAAATATTATAAATAGATTGTGTAACAAGTTTTTTGTGTCAAACATATTGGTGTCGAAGTGAATTTCGTTTGGAATATGGATTGCTGAGAAAAGAAACCTAAATCTAAAATAACCTCAATGCCAAAGAAAAAAAAAAGTCGAAGCGAAGAGTTGTGCTAGTGTGGGTGCCTTTACAGTGTAGAAGCTTTTGGATGTTTTTCTTTGCCGTAAAGCTTCTTAGTTGCCAGATTTATTGAATGGATTACCAGAATATCGGTGAGGATGTTCCATATTTACTATTAATATTTATTATCTTACAGCTTTTATG
Source organism: Armigeres subalbatus (assembly GCF_024139115.2). Classification (NCBI taxonomy): domain Eukaryota; kingdom Metazoa; phylum Arthropoda; class Insecta; order Diptera; family Culicidae; genus Armigeres; species Armigeres subalbatus. The sequence continues at coordinate 52,644 of NW_026941860.1, forward strand.
TAGTATTCCGATTAACCCAATTTTTTTTTCACATTTTAAACAAATCGTACCAAAATGCATAATAGTGTGAAATGATTTTTATATTTTGTTCAATAGTTAACTTAATGTTTCTTAGGAACACTGCAAGTCGTTGTCGTTGGAACAGTCGTTGCACAAAACTTCGTTAATAGTTTCTCATCGTTTCGTTAAAAGTTTGTTAAGAATTTGTGCTTCTGATTCTTGCCACCAGATGTCTTCGTCATTGATGTTTACGGTGTTAGCTTTTGGCAAAGCTTCTGCTTCTGTCCTGCTGATTTTGTATGTTTTGGTTTGTATATATGCAGAAATTTTTTCAGAAAAAAATATGATAAATAAATGGACGATTGCTAATTAGGATGGAGCGTATGGTGTTGGATTTGAAGGATATTTGGGGATAGTTCTTTGATATTTACGGAATCTTTCGAAGGGGATTTGGTAGGAGTGAATTTAATGTGCAATGTGGCAATGTTTGGAACTGTATGGATGATACAAAGGACACTCAGGAACGGTGTTCGCTCAATATATTTTGGACACCTTGTAGAGATCAGTACAATAATATGAAAAAAAAAATTAGAATAACAATATACAAATTAAGATTATTCTTAGTTATTAGTTAATTGAAATGGAAAACAATGAAAAAGCGTGACAGGCGCGAAAAGAAAAAAAATTATAATTCTGTCTATATTATTATGTTTGCGAAATTATTAGAGTGTTACTCCAAAAGAGAGAGAGAGCCCAGAAAAAAGGTATTTGAGCGGAGCGAGAAATTCGCTTCACAGCATCATAGAGGTAGAAGAAGGTAGCTCAGTTTTGTGACAATAGTTATGGAGAACGGATGTGAAAAGTGTAAAATAAAAAAAAAGAATTGGAAAAAAAATATAAAATATACTGCTTCTCCTAAATGGTGTTTTAGTGTTGTTTGTGAAGAAAAGAATATGAAATCCGACACCTCACGTCGGATCGAAAAGGATCCCTGGTTTGAATTTTGTATTTTGAGGGTTAAATATTTCGGAGGTGTCGTCATTGTTCTTATCGAGATCTAATCATTGCGCGGTTCGAAATGTGGCCATTCTCTCCCTCATACTCCTAGCTCGCACTTTTTGTATAGAGTATCTGCACCCCGGAAAAGGTGTATCACTGGCGCTATTTTCCGTACGATATGGTTGTATTTTGGAGTCACGGTTTAATAAATGCTATTTTCAATTTCTCATATTCTAATTTATTTTCACATGTTTGCCTTTTATCATCTTTTCATGTTTTCATATTTTTATAACTTTATAATTTAATGTTTTTATATTATCATAATTTTATATTTTTTTTACTTCCACATTTTTATGTATTTTCATAACTTCATATTTCCTATGGGAACGAGGACAAGTTTCAACGAGATTCACAAGGAAAAATCAAATTAATATGCTGATAAAAATCTGTATTTTTAATTTTATATTTTCATATTTTTATTATTTATAGTGTTATTTATTTATTTTTCAAATATATTTTCATATTATCACGTTCTCATTTTATCATCTATCTCATTTCCTATGCTCATATTTTTCTATTTCATATTTTTATATTCACATTCTATCATGTTTTCATATTTTCGTTTCTTAATGAGTTCATATTTTCATATATTTATATTTTCATATATTTATTTTTCCTGATCCTGACCCAACGAATACCTTCCCAATATCCAACTCCGTGGTACTTTATGAGGGTGTCGCTGAGTGGAGAGCCTCTCTTTAAGTATCACATCAACATTTCCTTCCCATCCCCTAGTTGTGGTACAGATGGGCGTAGTACGGAGTAGTAATCCTCACGCTTTTGTAATTTTTGTCTTAGATTGAAATCAAGGACTACACCTACCTTGATTTCTGATAGCAATCTGGACACTATTTTCAAAAGAACAAGAGTTTCGCTCCACTTTCATTTTTTTTTAATTTGGAATTAAAATATTTTTTTATTTTCGTATAATTATTCTCTCACTTTTCCATATTTATATGTTTTATATTTACTTAATTTCATAATGTATTATTTTTATACCCTCATATTTTAAATTTTGCAATTTTTGTATCCTCATATATTTTTTTTATTTTTATGCTTTCATAATTTCATAATGTTGTATTGTATGCTGCCATACACTGTTGATAAGGAACTATATTTTTTAATTATATATTTTATTTATATATTTTTCAAATATGTATTCATATTATCACGTTCTCATTTCATCATGTATTCAAAGGAAAGATAACATTTCCAATACATAGAAGAAACATATTTATTTTAATAATTTTCACAATATATTTTTATTGACACACGGTGATCTGGTGAGCGTAATTTCTTGAAGCTGAGATCCTTCGGTCAGGGACACTGAACTATTTTTTAAATAATGTAATCCCAATCAAAGCATTAATTAAAACATTAATATTTCCTTTTCAGCTGAAACAAGTGTTGCTGGTGAAGCTTATTTCACACCAAGGATCAATTTGCTCTCCTTCGATTTTCATAAATTTCAACGTTTTTCTATACTTAATATATATCTTAATATTTCCATACCACGGAGCTCCATATATTTTAAATAATCTCGCATAAACATTTATAAACAGTATTGTTACGTGAGAATTCAGAATGCAGAACCCCTGGTTTGTATCTGTGCTGCAGACTTCGGGTTTTCATAAGTTTCGTTTTGTCGTTTATCTCACATAACAGAGTAAGTGAAAACATGAGACAGAACGGGCGCGTTAGATTTAATTCTGATGTGGAAAACACCGTAGTTGTAAGTTATTCATGTTATGTGTATCAACTGTATTTAGTTTAATAAAGTTTATTTAGCTTTGTAGCATGCGGTAAGCAAAGCATCAAATGTTTCATTGCAATTTGCCCTGCTGAAAGAGCGGTGCCCTTGTCCTGTTTTCAACAGTCATCTTGTCAACGATTCACCTAACCAAATAATAATTATTGATCTTCATTTTCAGAAACATTGGGTGCTGACGAAGATTCTGAAGCAGCATCAAACTACAAAGTCTAATATTACTACAATTTATTATTTCAGAAATATGACGCAGATTGCAAAATCACTTAAATTGTTTTGTCAAAATCTATTTATTCATATTACATTCAAGAACAAAACATCACCTTTACAATATCAATACCAATAAAAATATAATATTTACGCTTTTTCACAAGAGAAGCACCTCTTAATAACCCATCCAAACTCCAACTCCAGATACCTATGAAGGTCGCGTGAGTTCTCCGCATCTTCTTAAGTAGGTATCTAATCAACTCTTCCCACCCAAATCCCCACTGATCGTAAGGACCTGGCCAGGTGTTGAACAAAGGGATCGTTGAATGAAAAACATGCCAAACTCCAGGCTGTTTTTCAGGCGCATCTAACGTCCCTATCGACAGCCAACCCAGGATAGTGTGCAGTCAGATATGCTATGCTATGCTATGCTAGATTCATCAGTGTGGAGAATAAGAAAATCAGACGAAATAGGATGTTTAAACAATTTATTAAATTTTATTATGAGGCAGATCCGATTAAATCTGTGGAGAGATCGGTATGGAAAATAAGGATATCAGGCGAAATAGGATGTTTAGTCGATTTACTAAATTTTATCTTGAAGCAGATCAGACGAAATCTGTAGATTGATTGGTGGGGAATGTAATGAAATCAGACGGAATCGAGTGTTTAATCGCTTTATTTGAATTAATTGCGGAGCTAATCAGATGAAATCTATAGATTGGTTGGAATAGCAAATATTACAATCATATACGAAACATGTTGTTTAATCGATTTATTAAATGAGTGGGCTGGGTGATCGCTTTGGTATGTCCATAACTTCAAAGATATTGAAGGAACCAGATCCTCCATTTTATAGTGAACGGAATCGTCATAAATATCATTATTCTGAAAAAAAAATGTAAGAATCAAAAAACTTTTGCGTGGGTATTTGCTCCATTCAATTCAATATTGAAAGTCTTCAAAATACTGAATTCCCTGAGGAAGTGACCATTGTGAAATTCTGAATCCTGGCTTATGACTCATTTTTTGTTTAAAAAGGAAATATCCTAATTCTAATTTTAAGTTATCCGTACTTCTCTTGAATCCGTTCAAATGTAATTATTTCCATACATAAAGTGAGATTTTCGAATTGTCGGCACGGATAGTCATAAATCCTACCCCTATATAGAGAAATACTTTTTTTCGGTTCCAAGCTGTGACCAAGCATATTACGAGATGGGTTTCCGTGAGTTTTAGATTGGATAAAAGATATTCACTTCCTCTGGAAATCAATAATCCTGACCTCAATTCTGACAGATATGAAAATCTACCAAAATTGGTCACTTATTGGTCACTTACCTAGAACAGCTGCTGATTACCGAAAAGAACATTCTTCCGGGATGTTCTGAAATGTGCCACGATCTGAAAATATCACAAATAGGCTCATATTTGTATAATTAAATATCAAATACCTAATTTGCTTTTTTTACATTTTCAAACACAGAAACCCGATGTCGTCTGTTCACTAATCAGACGATCAAAATAAGCACCAAATACACAATCAATTGATTATTTTACCGATGAAATAGGCACCGATCGCTCGCGACTTAATCGTTCTATAAATCTGACGACGAAATTAAGTAGCCTACGACAATCGCTGCGGGCTGCGGATCCGGCGACTGACGAGGGTTTGGTGGAGGGGCTGGGAATCGAACACATGTCCGCTTGTAAGACGAACATGTAGCCAACTACGCTGTGGGACCCCCCTGCTATTAACAACTTGTCATAACTGAAAAGCTCAAAATAATTTTCTTAACTTGTCATAAGCGATTCGAGGATAGGTGTATGAAGGTAACAATAAAGGAAATTTCATATATCTACTGAATGCTAAAAAGTCAGATAAGATTGTTTTGTGGTTGAGTAGTTACACTATTCCTGACAAAATGTAAGTTTGATTAATTGTATGACCTATTGTTCTTCTCACCAATAAAATTATTTCAGCTTCGAGCTAACTCACTCTAAAACCGAGTTTTGCTGCGAAGGTTGTCCGAAATAGTTTAATCACAGATCACAGAAATCTCGAAGATTTTTATTATAATGGCCAACCCAACAAGACATTCAATGATCCGACAAACGCGATCGAAAACTCGCGCCGCGAAGGAGAGTGCAAATCCCAACCTCCAAATTGAGATGGATTTATTGGAGGACAATCACTCATTAAATTCGTTTGAGCCGTCAGTCATGGATGTAGAGGGAGGTGATTTTTTTTTGTTCGGGATGAACGACTGCGTCTATTACATTGAACTTTTGTAGTATGCCCGTGTCATTTGTTTAGTGCATGTCTTTCTGCTCCATTTCTATTGAGAAGAATGAAGTAGTCGTTTTGTATTCAAATATTTCTCAAACTTAATGTGAGACCTCTTTAGATTAAGGTATCGCTATTTATAACCTTCGAAAAATGGCTTATCCAACTCTCAAAGGCGCGCCCTCAATCGGTTTCGGCTCAACAATAAGTGGGATAATACTGATTTTGACAAACATATTTTGCTTCTTCTTATGAGTTCCGAATTCGTTTTGTATAGAGATCTGATTTCATTGCGTTTGGCATTTCCGAATCTCACCTTTACACAGAACTCTAATCATACAGAGTGTAACAAGGTTACAAGAAGGGATTGTTTAGAATAAAAAATTGGTTGGATTTTCCACTCCTCGGCTTAAAAGAGAGCCGAAAGTCCAACACTTGCAAATAGGGGTAAGATTTGAATTTTAGAATGAAAATTTTAGAATGAAGAATTTAGAATTTAGAATGAATTTTAGAAAAAAATCTTGGGGTTGTATACAAGACACGACCGCTCGACGTAACCTACGTAAAACCAAATACAGTAAACTGAACAAATCATTCCGCTCTATATAGAAGAGGAGGAACCATCCCACCGACATTACTACCCAGTTTTAGCAGCCCCTCCCACTATGTGAGGGAGTAGGAACTCCACTGTCTAGCAGCTGGACCACCCCATACCATAATTTATAATACCCTAAAAGTAGGCAATTACCATGGATTGGAACACGCTGTATAGGGGATGCATGATGCATGAAAGAACTAAAATTTTCAATAGTTTAGCGTAATACTCAAAAGTTTCAATACTACTGACAAATTGGTGGAGAGTTTGCGAATCGATTGATATATAAATCATTAAAATCCTTTGAAAGATAAAGGACCTATTAATATTACAAATCTTACATGATTTCGTGACGGTCTCGAATTTGGAAATTTTCATTTGTCACCCTGTATCCGAGTCTTCCCCTTAGACGTAGGTTACGTCAAAAGATGATTTGCTAAATTTGGAAGTAGATGTATGTGTGGGAATCTCGCGGTTACGCAATGGCCAAGGTGAAGGTCATCTATTTTTAATCCGAGTATCGTTCTTTCTCGAGTCGATCGGCATAGTGAACGGACGTATAGATATTACTAGTTGCTAGCCAATCGCAAGTTATATTTTCTCGAGAGTTTTCCAAGTGGTTGAGGACGTGATAAAAGACCCAAGTGCGCCTAGTTATTTTTACTGGAAATATTAACGAACGGTCAAGTGTATTTGCCTACGAATCGGAATTCGGTGATTGAAATTGCTCGAGGTCAAGGACAAAATATCCTCAAGCGAAGGTGTTTCGTCCGTGTAGGTGTAGGGGGTTACGCACGTCGCGTGGCCTCTGGGAAGGTCCGAAGACTCGTCCGCTTGTAGCTGATCTCGCGGCGGGTTAATGATCAGGCCCCAGCGCATCAGGTGTCAGCCGGTCGTCAATAGCCGGCTACACTCCATTGTTGGCCTCGGAACAGCACTCGCGAGTGGAAGAAGCGGGCCCGACAACGAACTACCCTGGTGTGCACGGGTCGTACACTCAGGAAAATCGACACATACTTTATGGCAAAAATTCATGTATTTTGAAATATGCATATCATGTGTCGGCATATACTTATTTGCATACTCATTCACACATGGATACTATGACCCACATGGAAAGTATAAAACATACATGCAATGCATGTGTACGCATGGAATATATGTGTCGAAAATATGGAATCCATTTCGCTACCCCATTGCAAAAATCCATGTGTAAACTCATGAATATAATGCGGAGTTTTTGTGAGTGTAAGTCGAGACGCCCACCACTGACAGCATCGCATCGAGCAGCAGGTATCCTTCAGCGAAGCATCACAAACAGGTCAGAGATCTCATTTTTTTGTATTGCAAAATATTTAAATCCTTGACCACCGGTACCGCCCCAAGGGGATTAGAATACTGGGGTCGCTCCCCATAGGCTAGATAAATAAAAAAGGGACTTGCCACAATCGAGAGTTGAACTCCATTATTTTGAAGGGTCGGTAAAGAAGAGCCGAACCATGTAGCTTAAGCTTGAAATTAAAATACGTTTTAATTCCGCCGTTCGAACTGTTGAACGATGAGAGAAAAGCGATAACCGAGTTTTGCCTTTCTCGTATACAAAGTATACGTAAAGGCTATATGTTCGCTCCAAAACGAACTTTTTATAGGAGGCCCGAGACCCATAGTGTTATATACCGATCAACTCAGCTTGACGAATTGGAGTGATGTCTGTGTGTGTGTGTGTGTGTGTGTGTGTGTGTGTGTGTGTGTGTGTGTATGTGTGATAGTGTGTGCGCAAAAGTCTAGCTCACTTTTGGGCACTTATCCTCAACTGATTTGTTTCGCAACAAGTTGCATTCGATGCAAAATCCTGTCTCATTGTTTCCTATGGAAAATTGACTCGATCGAACTATGGGCGTAGAAGTTATGGCCAAAATACTTTTTCATAAAAAGCACATTAAAAAATCTAGCTCACTTTTTGGGCACTTATTCTCAACTGATTTGCTCGCAAAAGTTGCATTCGTTGCCTAATCCTGTCCAATTGTTCATATTGAAAATTGACCTGATCGAACTATGGGCTTAGAAGTTATGGCCAAAATATCTTTTTGCCTTTCTCGTATACGTAAAGGCTATATGTTCGCTCCAAAAACAAACTTTTGATCCGAGGACCGGAGACCCATAGTGTTATATACCAATCGATTCAGCTCGACGAATTGGAGTGATGTCTGTGTGTGTGTATGTGTGTGTGCGCAAAAGTCTAGCTCACTTTTGGGGGAACTTATTCTCAACCGATTTGCTCGCAACAAGTTTCATTCGACGCAGAATTCTGTTCCATTGTTTCCTATTGAAAACTGACCCGATCGGACTATGGGCTTAGAAGTTATGCCCAAAATTTTTTTTTCATAAAAGCACATTAATAAGTCTAGCCCACTTTTGGGGAATTTATTCTCAATTGATTGGCTGGAACAAATTGCATTCGACGCAGAATTTTGTCCCATTGTTTCCTATTGAAAACTGACCCGATTGGACTATGGGCTTAGAAGTTATGGCCAAAATACTTTTTTTCATAAAAAGCACATTAAAAAGTCTATCTCACTTTTTGGTCAATTATTCTCAACCGATTTGCTTGCAACAAATTGCATTCGACGCAGAATTCTGTCTCATTGTTTCCTATTGAAAACTGACCCGATTGGACTATGGGCTTAGAAGTTATGGCCAAAATACTTTTTTTCATAAAAAGCACATTAAAGCACATTAAAAAGTCTAGCTCACTTTTTGTGCACTTATTCTCAACCGATTTGCTCGCAACAAGATGCATTCGATGCAGAATCCTGTCCCATTGATTCCTATTGAAAACTGACCCGATCGGACTATGGGCTTAGAAGTTATGGCCAAAATACTTTTTGCCTTTCTCGTATACAAAGTATACGTAAAGGCTATATGATCGCTCCAAAACGAAACTTTATAGGAGGCCGGAAACCCATAGTGTTATATACCGATCGACTCAGCTCGACGAATTGGAGTGATGTCTGTGTGTGTGTATGTGTGTGTGTGTGTGTGTATGTGTGTATAGTGTGTGCGCAAAAAGTCTAGCTCACTTTTTGGGAACTTATTCTCACCCGATTTGCTCGCAACAAACTGCATTCGACGCAGAATCATGTACCATTGTTTCCTATTGAAAACTGACCCGATCGGACTATGGGCTAGAAGTTATGGCCAAAATACTTTTTTCATAAAAAAGCACATCAAAAAGTCTAGCTCACTTTTTGGGCACTTCTTCTCAACCGATTTGCTCGCAACAAGTTGCATTCAACGCAGAATCCTATCCCATTGTTTCCTATTGAAAACTGACCCGATCGGACTATGGGCTTGTAGTTATGGCCAAAAGATTTTTTTCATAAAAGCACTTTGAAAAGGCTAGCTCACTTTTGGGATTTTATTCTCAACTGATTTGCTCGCAAACAAGTTGCATTCGACGCAGAATCTTGTCTCATTGTTTCCTATTGACAATTGACCTGATCGGGACTATGGGCTTTAAAGTTATGGCCAAACAAAAATTTTCATAAAAAACCCAGATTAATCCACCTAGCGGTGATGATGCCTTTCTCGTGCGGTAAAAAATAGTATTTTTGGCCATAAGTACCAAGCCTATTGTCCGATCCGTCCAATTTTCAATAGGAAACAATGGGGCAGTATACTGCGTCGAATGCAGCCTGTTGTGAGGAACTGTTCAGGTAAGTGCATTAAAAATGAGCTAGACTTTTTACGCGCTTTTATGAGAAAAGTATTTTGGCCATAACTACCAAAACCCATTGTCCAATCCGTCCAATTTTCAATAGGAAACAATGGAGTAAGATACTGCGTCGAATGCAGCCTGATGTGAGGGAATCCGTTTAGGGTAAGTGCATTAAAAGTGAGCTAGACTTTTTACGCGCTTTTTATGAGGAAAAGTATTGGCCATAACTTCCAAGCCCATAGTCCGATCCGGCCAATTTTCAATAGGAAACAATGTGGCAGTATAATGCGTCGAATGCAACCTATTGCGAGTAAACCGGTTGAGGGTAAGTGAAAAAAGTGAGCTAAACTTTTTCCTCTTTTGGTGCGCACATACACACACGCATACACACACACACACGCACACACACAGACATCACCTCAATTCTGTCGAGCTGAGTCGATTGGTATATAACACTATGGGTCTCCGAGCCTTCTATAAAAAGTTTGTTTTTGGAGTGAACATATAGCCTTTACGTATACTTTGTATACGAGAAAAGCAAAAAAGTATTTTGGCCATAACTTCTAAGCCCATCGGGTCAATTTTCAATAGGGAACAATGGGATAGGATTTTGCGTCGAATGAAACTTGTTGAGAGCAAATCGGTTGAGGATAAGTGCCTAAAAAGTGAGCTAGACTTTTAATGTGTTTTATATGAAAAAAAGTATTTTGGCCGTTACTTCTAAGCCCATAGTCCGATCGGGTCAATTTTCAATAGGAAACAATGGGATAGGATTCTGCGTCGAATGAAACTTGTTGAGAGCAAATCGGTTGAGGATAAGTGCCCAAAAGTGAGCTAGACTTTTAATGTGCTTTTATATGAAAAAAAGTATTTTGGCCATAACTTCTAAGCCCATAGTCCGATTGGGTCAATTTTCAATAGGAAACAATGAGATAGGATTCTGCGTCGAATGAAACTTGTTGAGAGCAAATCGGTTGGAGGATAAGTGCCTAAAAAGTGAGCTAGACTTTTTAATGTGCTTTTATATGAAAAAAAAAAGTATTTTGGCCATAACTTCTAAGCCCATAGTCCGATCGGGTCAATTTTCAATAGGAAACAATGGGATAGGATTCTGCGTCGAATGAAACTTGTTGAGAGCAAATCGGTTGAGGATAAGTACTTAAAAAGTGAGCTAAACTTTTTGCGCACACACACACATACACATACACATACATCACTTCAATTCGTCGAACTGAAACGATTGGTATATAACACTATGGGTCTCCGGTCCTCGGATCAAAAGTTTGTTTTGAACGAATATAGCCTTTACGCATACTTTGTATACGAGAAAGGCAAAAGCAAATTAAAAAGTCTGGGGGATCAAATGTCCCCATATTGAGGCAATAACTTCAAATCCAAATATCCTAAAACTTTGATGGAATGTTGACATTTCCACCAGTACAAATCATTAAGCACATTTATGGCTTTGTGCTGTGAAAAAACGAAAGCATTTGGTCATTGTTATGAAAAGTTATTCAAATTTTGCGTGGCCAATAAAATTTTTTTTAGGAAGGTCAAAACATACAAACCGCCCTGCAGAATAAATAAGGTTGTCAATACAAAAAATAACTCACCACATAAAGGTCATTTGTCTATAGATCATACTAAAAAGTACGCTAGAATAAAATTAGGGAAACGTGGGTAAAACTGACACCTTAAGCAACTTTACAGTTCCTCAATCTATGAAACAATTTTCCGGTCTAGAAATTTCATACAAACATACTTTGGCTCTTCATGCATCAGTTCATGTGGTCTCAGGACAATATTTCTTGATAGAATTTGATGTATGATGAAAACGCGAACAGTCCATCTTCCAGCCCAAATAGCTGGGGTAAGATCGACACCACATGAGGGTAAAACTGACACGTCTTTATGGAATTGAACATCATAACAATTCTAAATGATGTTACAACATAATAGAAAATGTTTAACAACATTCATTTTAATTTTTGTGTATGAAATTCATGTTTAGGGATCACTCATAAACGATGGTTGAACAAAATTTTATATATTTAAAATCATCACCACATATTATACTTTATTTAGTTTCGAGTGAGTGAAAATATATAGAGTATAAGAATTTTAGTAACAAATTTACTTAACTACTGTAAATATTGACCTACATTTAAATTTCACTTATTTTAAAAAAGTTGTTTATAACGGCATGATTTAAAATAAATGCGTATGGTGCAAATTATAACAAGAAATGAAAATGACCAGTTCCGTGACAAGCTACATGTTTACAGAGGTAATGGATCACGAAAAGAACAACACTAGAGAACGGGTTGAATATATCTTAGAGCAAAATAAGCCTAAAAATATGGTTCTTCTTTGAGCGCTATTGGTATCCGACCTGCAGGCTTTCCTTGATTACCCAATATTACCCACTAGACCTATTGTCACACCCAATGATGATGTGGTATGTAATCGATCTATGATTATGTTATACTCCTCGGCGCCTTGTTTTCCAATACATGAATTATATTATGCGAATGATAAGTCTAATAAAACAGAGATATTTCGTGATTCGATGGCAGGTGTCGAATTTACCCCAACAGATAACATAATAATGATGAGATAATGTGGATGTTTATAATTAGAAAAGTTAACTATTTTTCCACAACATACACAAAATGATGTTCAATTATGGATCAGAGATGAATTAAATACTGAAAATTACCAATTTTTTTGTCGAAAAAGCTTATAAACCGATGCCAAAATTTTACATAACTTATCTCCTCAATAGTGATCAATGCTAATTGTCTGTTTATTATGACTCTTACACATCTCCGTCAGTTACAAAATGACTAGAAATACAAGAAATCAAACGTTTATTCAAAGTGTGTTGAAATTCTGTCCGATAATCATTTGAAATCAGATAGTTGAAGTGGTGTCGGGTTTACCTGCAGTGTCGGTTTTACCCACAATTCCCTACTTTAGTTCTCGATAAAACAGGGGGTGATCAAGTCTCCTGGGGATCAAGTCTACCCACCTTCCCCTACTTAAAGGCTATATGTTCGCTCCAAAACGAACTTTTATAGGAAGCCCGTAGAGCCTTAGTGTTATATACCGATCGACTCAGCTCGACGAATTGACGTGATGTCTGTGTGTGTGTCTGTGCGCAAAAAATGTCACTCATTTTTTAGGCAATTATCCTTAACCATTTCATTTCTTAAGCATTTATCCTCAACCGATGTGCTCGCAACAAGTTGCATTCGACGCGGAATCTTGTCCCATTGTTTCGTATCGAAAACCGGCCCAGTCGGACTATGGGCTTTGGAGTTATGGCCAGTTTTTACAAGAAATTTTTTTTTTGCCTTTCTCGTATACAAAGTATACGTAAAGGCTATATGTTCGCTCCAAAAACGAACTTTTTATAGGAGGCCCGGAGACCCATAGTGTTATATACCGATCGACTCAGCTCGACGAATTGGAGTGATGTCTGTGTGTGTGTATGTGTGTGTGTATGTGTGTGCGCAAAAAGTCTAGCTCACTTTTTGGGCACTTATTCTCAACCGATTTGCTCGCAATAAGTTGCATTCGACGCAGAATCCTGTCCCATTGTTTCCTATTGAAAATTGACCCGATCGGACTATGGGCTTAGAAGTTATGGCCAAAATACTTTTTTTCATAAAAATGCACATTAAAAAGTCTAGCTCACTTTTTGGGAACTTATTCTCAACCGATTTGCTCGCAACAAGTTGCAATCGACGCAAAAACCTGTCTCATTATTTCCTATTGAAAACTGACCTGAGCGGACTATGGGCTTAGAAGTTATGACCAAAATACTTTTTTCATAAAAAAGCACATTAAAAAGTCTAGCTCACTTTTTGGGCACTTATTTTCAACCGATTTGCTCGCAACAAGTTGCAATCGACCCAAAATCCTGTCCCATTATTTCCTATTGAAAATTGACCCGATCGGACTATGGGTTTAGAAGTTATGGCCAAAATACTTTTTTTCATAAAAAAGCACATTAAAAAGTCTAGCTCACTTTTTGGGCACTTATTTTCAACCGATTTGCTCGCAACAAGTTGCAATCGACGCAAAATCCTGTCCCATTATTTCCTATTGAAAACTGACCTCATCGGACTATGGGCTTAGGAGTTATGGCCAAAATACTTTTTTTCATAAAAAATCACATTGAAAAGTCTATCTCACTTTTTGGGCACTTATTCTCAACCGATTTGCTCGTAACAAGTTGCAATCGACGCAGAAACCTGTCCCATTATTTCCTATTGAAAACTGACCTGATCGGGCTTAGAAGTTATGGCCAAAATACTTTTTTTCATATAAAAGCACATTAAAAAGTCTAGCTCACTTTTTGGGCACTTATTCTCAACCGATTTGCTCGCAAGCAATTGAATTCGACGCAGAATCTTGTCCTATTGTTTCCAATTGAAAACTGACCTGATCCGACTATGGGCTTAGAAGTTATGGCCAAAAAAAATCGTGTAAAAGCACATTAAAAGTCTAGCTCACTTTCTGGGCACTTATTCTCAATTTGCTCGCAACAAGTTGCATTAGACGCAGAATCCTTTCCCATTGTTTCTTATTGAAAATTGACCCGATCCGACTATGGGCTTAGAAGTTATGGCTAAAATACTTTTTTTATAAAAATCATATTAAAAGTCTAGCTCACTTTTGGGAATTTATCTTCAACTGATTTGCTCGCAATAAGTTGCATTCGATGTAAAATCCTATCTCATTGTTTCTTGTTGAAAATTGACCCGATCGGACTATGGGCTTAGAAGTTATGGCCAAAATTCTTTTTGCCTTTCTTGTATACAAAGTATACTTAAAGGCTATATGTTTGCTCCAAAAACGAACTTTTTATAGGAGGCCCGTAGACTCATAGTGTTATATACCGATCGACTCAGCTCGACGAATTAAAGTGATGTCTGTGTGTGTATATGTGTGCGCAAAATAATCTCACTGATTTTTCAGGCACTTATCCTTAACCATTTCATTTCTTAGGCATTTATCCTCAACCGATTTGCTCGCAACAAGTTGCATTTGACGCGGAATCTTGTCCCATTGTTTCGTATAGAAAACCGGCCCAGTCGGACTATGGGCTTCGGAGTTATGGCCAGTTTTTACAAGAAAAATTCTTTTCCTCTATTTAGGTACTTACTCTCGGCTGATTTACTCGCAACATTCGACGCAGAATCATGTCCCATTGTTTCCTATTAAAAATTGGCCGGATCGGACTATGGGCTCAGAAGTTATGGCCAAAATACTTTTTTCATATCAAAAGTGCGAAGAAATTACTCACTCACAAGAAACGAGAAAGGCACTATCACTGCTAGGTGGATTAATCTGGGTTTTTTTTCTTTGCATGCGTTATTTTGATTCCCCGTTGACCATCTCGTCTAACGATAGAGTTTGGAGAGTGTGAGGTGGTACGATTCGTCGGTTCGGTTGTTTTGCATTTCTCGTATACAAAGTATACGTAAAGGCTATATGTTCGCTCCAAAAACGAATAACTTTTTATAGGAGGCCCGAGACCCATAGTGTTATATACCGATGAACTCAGCTCGACGAATTGGAGTGATGTCTGTGTGTGTGTATGTGTGTGTGTGCGCAAAAAGTCTAGCTCACTTTTGGGCACTTATGCTCAACTGATTTGCTAGCAACAAGTTGCATTCGACGCAGAGTCCTGTCCCATTATTTCCTATTGAAAATTGACCCGATCGGACTATGGGCTTAGAAGTAATGGCCAAAATACTTTTTTTCATATAAAGCACCTTAAAAGTCTAGCTTACTTTTTGGGGACTTATCCTCAACTGATTTGCTTGCAACAAATTGCATTCGATGCAGAATCCTTTCCCATTGTTTTCTATTGGAATTTGGCCAGGTCAGACTATGGGATCGGAAGTTATGGCCAAAATACAAATTTATACGTAAAAATCGCGTAAAAATTTTACTTATTTTTCAGGCACTTATCCTCAACCGATTTGCTCGCAACAAATTGCATTCGACGCAGAATCCTTTCCCATTGTTTCCTATTGGAAATTGACCGGATCGGACTATGATCTCAGAAGTTATGGCCAAAATACTTTTTTTTCAAACCGAAATTGCGTAGAAATTACTTACTCGAAAAAAAAACGAGAAAGGCACCATCACCGCTAAGTAGATTAATCTAGGTTTTTTTTTTGAAGGACTCGCCTTGAGGAGTCTCGCCGGGATACAAATCTTGCCTCTTCGCATGCAGGTGAAGCTTTTTGCCTGCTTGGCGCTTAAGCGTAGTGGTTACTCCAACCGATTCGGACAGCGAAGCTAGCCGACCGTTACAAGAGGGTTCAGCAGATCCACCAAATTCGTATCCGCTTCTTTCCTAATTAATCAGCGCTCTGGAGCTTGAAATTCATGTCGTCGGCTTCGAAAACCAGCCTAAGATTGAGTTACGTTTTACAATTTACTCTAATGACTCCATCGAAAAGGCGCAAAAATGGGTCATCTAGAAGCAAATTAGAGTCGTTCCATACTCTTCCGACCATCACTCATAAGTATTAAAAAGAATAGTAAGAACTAGAGCAAGTGGATTTATACTTCCATTATTCGTCTAAAACTGACATATGCTGCTCTTGTATGGTTGCGTTGCGTTGTAACGGAGTATTTCGTAGATTGCATACTGATAGTTGTCATGTATATTCTTTACCTTTCTTACCCCAATTGCTTATGGATTTCCATTTGGGATTCAATGGAAATCCAATTGAGGGTCCAAAATGATAAAACATGAAAGCTATCATTGCCGGCCACGCCCATCTTCTCCGTTATTAGAAAAGGGAAGGAAATGATGATATGACATCTACTTAACGAGAGGCCAGCGACTCACCGACGCCCTCATAGATGTTAAGGAATTGGATGGTGGGTAGGGTATGTGGTTTAGGAGTATCATTATAAGCAAATGATAGAAAATTTGTGGAAATACGTTGGGAGTGACTTTGCTAAGAAATTTATGTCACTCCATTATCCTTGCCGATGAATTTCTTCGGATGGGGCGAAGGTATTAGCCTTGCCCTGGCTAATAGCCTAGGGTTTAAGCGCCTTTGCTCGCTCTCTGAAACGAAAAAGAGCAAAAGAAATTAAATTCTTCTCCCCTGATATGATAATGATTTTGATCAACAAATGAATTCTAAGTGGATGAATAAATGATCAAATGGCTGCAAACAAACCTCTATTGTCGTAGCAGAAGCAAACCCGCCTCAATACGACAGGCAGAAGCACACACATTAACATATACACCTACATAAACTCATGTCAGCCCTGGATTTTAGATCCTTTTGTAAGCCATTGTTCTGTGTTGAAAACATAATCACTATCGATTTGCATTTGCTCTATAACCGAGAGGACAGTGGCGATAAACCGATGCACCCCGTATGTACTTGTTGTCTTTACTGTTCTTATAATAATAATAATTAAAAATACACAACTTAATAGTGTAAGTAAATGAAAAGGGCGTAATAGCCAATATTGAATAAATAAAGCTATGTATGCGGAAGGATTACTGAAAGTATGTTTCTGACAGCAAAATGAAGAAAATCTTATTGCAGACATCTGTGTTCAGTAAGCAAATCAAAAATCAACATACCTGGACCGCAGAATACCTCTGATCTGATAACTTGTCCGTTCGTAAAAATACCACAAAATACCTTGTCCTCTCTGGAATTCGATGGCAACACTTTCCTGTAGAATACCTTACTTTAGCCGGTTAACGTTTTGATGCAGATTGTCCACCCGATTCTTGAACTGCTGGTCATGTATCCTGTTGGTATTGGTGATCTGCTTTCTTAGGGAACCTGTTTTGATGCTCGCACTAGCCATAGTTTCAGCCAAATTTAATCTTCGGTGCAAACAATAGAATTCCACATGAGTATTGGGCAGAAAAATGCATCAATCCTTCAGGCGTCAACTTGAAAATCTTCTACAGCTCCCAGGAAAAATTGAAAAATTTGACGGGACAAATATTTTCGCGTCTGCTTTCAGTCACAACATACTACGATCCATCGACATATGTTGCTCTTGCATGGTGGCCAAAAATAAAAGAGGCTACTGCACAGAAGAAGCTGACAAAACTGTAAAGGTTAGTATCCATTGATATAACGGGAGCGATGCGTAACACTCCTTTAAAATCGTTAGATACAATTCAAAATCTGCTACTGTTGCATGAATTCGTACAGTTAGAAGCGGAAAGGAATATGCAAAACTTAAACGATTGAAGTTATTCAAGTCAAGGCGATTTAGTGGGCCACTTGAGTATCTCACAAAATTTTCAATATGGGCCAGTGTGGAATATGGAGTGGAGACTGGATGAAACCTGTGGAGAACTATGACATTCCTCATTACATACGTGAGCCATCACGTATGGACTGGGAAAGTTGGAGCTCCCACTGTTTGTGACGATTCCATAAAATTGTTCACTGATGGCTCAAAAATCGGAACAAAAATGGGAGCTGGAATTTTTAGTTTTGCGATAGCAATTTCAGTGGCAATGGGAAACTATCCAACGGTGTTCCAAGCGGAGATTTTTGCTATAATGAAATGTGCTAATATCTGTGTAGAGAAGAAATATAGATATGCAAATATTTGTATCTTCACAGATAGTCAAGCGGCATTCAAAGCATTGAGTAGCTTTAAATGTACATCAAAACTTGTCTGGGACTGCATTCTTTCATTGCGAAAAGTGTGCCAAGAGAACTCCGTAAATCTGTACTGGGTTCCAGGACACTGTGGCATTGAAGGTAATGAAAAGGCAGACGGGCTTGCAAAACGAGGTTCAAACACACAGTTTATTGGCCCAGAACTTTTCTGCGGTATATCATACTGTACTATAAAAATGGAATTGAAATCCTGGGAAGCACAAAGGTTGATGACCAACTGGTTGGTTGCCGAAAAGTGTGCTCAATCAAAGAGATTTATAATTCCCAATATTAAAGTAACCGAAAAGCTCTTGAAGCTCAGCAAGAGGGCTCTTTGCACATTTACTAGCCTAATTACCGGACATTGGCCGAGCAGATATCACTCACTCCTCCGAATAGTGGCCAGATTCAGAATGATATCTGTCGTTTCTGTAACATGGAACGTGAAACCTCGGAACATCTGCTTTGCAGTTGCGATGCATTGTACAAGGGTAGATCTAAATTTCTAAATAGTGGCTTTATGCAACCAGGAGATATTTGGACTGCAAATCCTGGAAAGGTAGTGGGTTTTATTAACTCAATTATACCGGACTGGGAAAAGACGCGTCTTAGGTTGTTTACTTGACAAATGGTGATCAACCTACAAGATGCGAATACATAGTTAAGAGTAATCAGGGGTATACCACAAAAGTTCAACTCAATGGACGCAGTGGTTCTACACCCCAACAAAAAAAAAAGGAACTAGAGCACAGTGTGGTAGATCTTACTCCGTAATGCAATACGAAGAGTGTCTACCCAACATTACAGGCTCCGTTAACTGCTTGGCTAATTGTTTCACCCCCCAGACCATTCTTCCCCTCAGCACGGGTCGCCTGACACCTTGGGATTCGGGGTTAGGGACGTCTTATTGTCAGCTTCAGTGTTGTATCGAGCCTGGCGATATAAGGGAGGTGATAAGTTTGAATGTGGTGGATGACCGACCCAATAACTACGAATTATACATGGTCCAGTGCCGATGCTGTGCCCTTTATCTTGGGCCAACGTCAAGCAGTCCACGGTTCGTGAAGAAGCCTTTGCGTGTAAATTGTGTGTTCAAACAGCTAGTTCCAAAACAAGTTGCATAACAACATCAGTATGCGACAGGCGATGATTGCCAGGGAACTAGAACGCCTTGAAGAGGAGAGGAAGCTGATGGAACGAATGCACGAGGAGGAACTTGCACTGCAGGAAAAGGCTAGAAAGGACAAGTTTGAGCGCAAAAAAGCAATATATAGCCAAGAGGTTTGACCTGCTGCGGCAGCAAGCTGTGCAACGTCAAATTTGAGTGGCAGTCGTCGTAGTGAACGCAGTCGACAAGGAATCCAAGATCGTGTTCAGGACTGGGTGGACGACGTCACCAGAATTATCGATAGCGCCGGCGAACAGTTACCAGGAACTACCGTAGTTAATGAAAAGGACTTCGACCCAAATGTCATCGTTACCAAAGAAGGTCACGCTTCATCAACCCCAGTAAGAAATCCGTCTAATAATGCTGACATTGATCTGGTACCACCACCATCGGTCTCATTACGCTTGAACGAGAAGAGCCGCGAACTGGTTTCGGATCCACGTACCACGGAGAGCATTGCGATCGGAGAAACAGCCGACGACGAATCGGAAAGCGCTATCGGAGCAGTAGGCGGACTGAATAGAAACATGATCTCACCAGTACTGTCGTTCATTGATGTGGTAGGCCCTAAACTAATTTATTGGACAAATCGGTTGTGACGCAGTCCAAAACTGGTACGATTCCGAAACCGCAGTGCCATCCAACCTTCGATCAGTGGCGTTCTCGTACCACAAATGAAGGACACGAAAAGGAGCGTTTAATACAAAACAATGTACGATGTCAGCGTGAGCTGGACTTAGTCAGCCAGCCGAACCGACTAGAAATGCAGAGAGAAGATGGTTTACTCCAGAACCGAGAATTGGAGCAGCAGATGAAAAACCAAGAGAATGAACAGGAGAAACTGGTAGGTACAGCAAAAACAACATGAATTGGCTAAACTGGGACAACAGATGCACCGACAAAATCAGGAACAGGACAATTTCATCAAACACTACAGGCAAATCCAAGAGTATCGAGAACAACACCCAATGTCGACGACGGAGAACCAGTTTCATCAGAAGATGGACGATGGAGTGACGAATTTGCGGCCGCCCGTGGTTCCTTCGCTACCACGACGTCTAATTCAGCGGACATCTGTGAAAATATAGAAACCCTCGCCAAAAGACATCTGTCGAAATCCGGTAAGTGATGCTTTGCTAGGCGGTACGCAGCCGCATTCACATGGCGTCCGTGGTCACGAAAGGAGCTTTGACGAAACTGTAATCTACACTCCCGTTGGGGGACGCTCAGATTTCGGCATATACAGTAGGAGTCCTGTCAGCGAGGTTTCGGTTAGACTTAGTCAAAAACAAAATCCTGTGAATAATCCAATGTAGATGTAATGTAGATGATCCTCCCCAATTGAATCCGACTTCCAAACAATTGGCGACTAGGCAAGTGGAGAATCGAGAATTACCTTTATTTACGGGTGATCCGATTGATTGGCCGCTATTTGTTAGTAGCTACATTCGACACAAGCCTGTGGCTATTCCGACTCCGAACACTTGCTTCGTCTTCAAAGGTGCTTGAAAGGAAGTGCCAAGGAAGCAGTTATTAGTTTTCTGCTTCATCCTTCTACGGTGGTGCAGGTGATTTCGACATTGCAGCTCCTGTACGGTAGACCGGAGCAAATTTTCCAGAGTTTGATCATGAAAGTACGTAACACGCCAGCACCAAAAAGTGAACGATTGGATACTTTAGTGAGTTTTGGTCTGGTGGTGCAAAATTTATGCGGACATTTGAAGGCAATTGGATTGGAGAACCATCTTTCCAATCCAGCTCTCCTCAACGAACTCGTCGAAAAACTACCAACTGCGGTGAAGTTCAATTGGGCCCTACATCAGAGTCAACTTGCCGTGGTCGATTTGAGTGCTTTGAGTGGCAAATGTCGTATCTGCGACAAGCAGCGTGGTATCCTGGCATGAAGGATCGTCTAAAGTTGTCAAGGAGGATCGTGCAAAGAATAAGGATCGCGCGTACATCAATGCGCACACTTTGGCTGAAGACAACCAGAAGTTCCGTGTATCCTACGTTACGGAGCAGGAAGTATCCAAAAGCTTGGAATCAACAACGCCGTCTTGTCCATCATGCAAAAATAGAGGCCATCTAATTGAAGCTTGTGGACTATTTAAAAGGATTTCTATAGACGATCGTTGGAAGGTGGTTAAAGAGAACAGGCTCTGTGGTCGGTGTCTTACGTCCCATACGCGTTGGCCATGCAAAGGCCAAGTATGTGGAATAGATGGGTGCCCAAGGCGTCATCATCGACTTCTTCACGATAAAAATTCACCGGTACCAACAAAGATCGATGCCGGGAGGAATGCTACGGTAACCTTCCATCGTCAGCCGTCATCTTTCAATCTATTCAGAATTATTCCTGTGACTCTGTACGGAAGGAAGGGAAAACTGGACACCTATGCCTTTCTTGACGATGGATCGTCAGTTTCACTGATAGAAAGCAGAATAGCTGATGCCCTTGGGTTGGATGGCATCGTCGAGTCTCTCTGTGTTCACTGGACCGGTGGAGTCAAGAAAAACTATTCCAACACTCGAAGTGTGTCATTAGAAATATCTGGCGAAGGAAAAGATAAACGGTTTCAAGCATCAGAAGTCTACACAGTGCGTAATCTTGGTTTGCCTGAACAAACAATGATGATCAGCGAATTATCAAAACATTTCGACCACCTTAGGAACCTTCCGATTCGAGATTTCGACTCGGCTATTCCCGGCATCCTTATTGGCCACAACAACGTTCATCTGTTAGCCTGCCTCAAACTAAAGGAGGGGCGTGAACATGAGCCAATTGCTACGAAGACACGCTTAGGTTGGGTTGTCTACGGCGAGGAACAGAGATCAACCTACCACATCGACAGATGTATATCTGCTTCAACAGTCAATGATCAAGACTTGCACGACTACGTTCGTGAATTCTTCGCATTGGAAAGCTTGGGTGTTGCGGTCGCTTCAGAGGTGAAAGGGACGGACGAGCAACGAGCATTGTCCATTCTCAACGAGTCGACGGTTGCAGGGACACCTAGCGGTCGATTCAAAACTGGTCTTTATGCGAAGTACGATAACTTAGAATTTCCGGATAGTAAGCTGATGGCGATCAAGCGTTTGGAATGCCTTGAACGAAGACTGCGCAAAAATCCTGATTTACACAACAATATTCGAAAACAAATTGCGGAATATCAGGAGAAAGGGTACTCCCATAAGGCTACGGATGAAGAGCTACAACGATTTGATCCAAAGCACCAATATTTGGAGCCTCATGCTCACCCACGCAGGCGCAATTTGTGAAGAACGTTAACGCGATGGAAGACGAACAACCAGTATCCCAGAGCGGCACTTGTAATAACGCGGAGACACTATGTTGACGATTATTTAGATAGCGTCGATACGAAAGACAGAAGCCATGGAGGTTATCATGGTAAAGCTGGTTTTCATATCCGGAATTGGATATCCAACAAAGTAGAAGTTATGAAAGCAATAGGCGAAGTTCACCCGGCAGCATTTCCGGGAAAAACTGAAAGATAGTTTGGCTGGTGACGTTGTTCCAACACCCAACCATCGGATGGCAGATTTTAATACAGTTCTGCATAAGAACCTTACAGAAACTGTATAATAATTGGGCATATACAATTTCGGAAGATTTTAATACAATTGTTGTATTGAAACAATACAGATTTGTATTATTTTAACACAATATTTGTATAAAAAGCTTACAGAATTGTGTATGCCCAGATTTTATACAATAATTGTCAGATTCGTTTTTTGGGTGAACAAAACAAAAATTACTCAGAATAGTTATGAGCATTTATGATCCATTGGGACTTGTTTCAACATTCGTCATTCATGGGAAAATAATGATCCAGGAAGTATAGAGAATCAAAATATGCTGGGATGAAAAAATTCCATTAGCCATTTTCACTCGTTGGAAGCAGTGGCTGATTCGCCTAAGTGGAATGGATGAGATTGAAGTTCCTCGCTGCTATTTTCCCGGCTACGAACCTTGCAGTCTCGACACGCTCCAGCTACACATATTCGTTGACGCTAGTGCGGAAGCCTACGCTGCAGTTGCATATTTTCGAATAATCGATCGTGGAACGGAACTGTTCGTTGCGCCTTGGTGTCTTAAAAAACTAAAGTAGTACCTCTTCATCCTCTATCTACACCACGTGCAGAACTGCTCGCAGCGGTTTTAGGAGCTCGCTTACGGAAAACGATCGAAGAAGGACATTCGTTGAAAGTACGGCGAATATATTTTGGTATGACTCGTCCACTGTACATGCATGGATAACCACGGATCTTCGACGGTATAGACAATTTGTAGCATTCTGTTGCGAGTCAACGAAATTCTCCACCTATCCAGACCAGGAAGAATGGAGACGGATTCCGACTAACCTCAACGTTGCCGACGAGGCAACTAAATGTGGGGAAAAGGGCCTTCGTTCACCTCTGACAGCAGCTGGTATCGAGCTCCTCATTTTCTGTACGAATTGGCCAGGAGATCAGGAGATACGTATTATCGAAACGGAAGCGGAAGTCCGACTGGCGTATGTAGGCAAGCACTCCCTCATGCTACCACTTGTGTTTGTCGAGCGTTTCTCAAAATGGGAACGACTTCTCAGATGCATAGCGTGTGTTGAGATTTGTTAACCCTTTATAAGGCTGACGAATCTAAACAATAAATTAACAAAAACAACAATAGGACACAATGTTGACATGGTATAAAACTCAAATATATGTTTGTTATACATTAAACAGTTCAGAAACATTTGAAAATTAATGGCAATATAGTTGCCACTGCCCGCCAAGCAGGAAAACAGACAACAACAAAAATATAAAAAGATTTTTAAAAATTTGGTTTTACGTAGAACCAGTCAAATCAAGGTACGTTACATTTTGGTGAAGAGTCCTTGTCAGAAAACGCATTATAAGTGAAAAAAATTTTCGCGTTTTTCTCCCAAGGAAGGACTCTTGGGAAAAAACACAATTTCGTCAAAATCCAAAACCAAATATACAGAAAGGCAAAGCTTTTTTCACGCTAATCACGTAGTAATCTAACACATATATTTATTATTTTATTATTTTATATATTTTATTATATTGTGGTGTATTCAATGTTATATAATAATTAAATTTTTGGGAATGAATCAGCTAAAAATTGATAGTGGAAGACCAGAGTATAGGGCTAACCGTGATTAAGCAAAACATTTAAAGATACTGGTGATGATGTAATGATTCGTAAATCAGAACAAAATATCCCAGGACTTTGAAGAGTACGCAATTACGGGGAAAACCCCAATATCTCTGGCCATACTACAAATTATGCTAGTTTTATATCCAAATAACAAAAAATGCAAAATAGCAAAATCAAGTTCATTCAAGTGAATCTACATCATGCAAAGGGAGCAAATAGCTGCATTTCTTTGTAAGAGATTTGCTGAGAGCAAACTGGATATCGCGTTAATTCAGGAGCCATGGACGAACAATAGTAGAATATTGGAATTCCTACAAATACTTCTAAAGTATTTTACAAAACAGGACAGCAACCTCCCAGGGCTGCAATTTTGGTGAATGGAAGAACAAAAGTGCTTCCAATTACAGAGTTTATTGAACGAGATATTGTTGCGGTTATGATGGAGGTACCGACAATTCGTGGAAAAACGGAAATATTTGTCGCCTCAGCATACTTTCCGGGAGATGCTGACGATGTGCCTCCACCAGAAGTAGCTGCTTTTATTTCATATTGCAGGAAGCAAAATAAAGCTTTCATTATCGGTTGTGACGCAAACGCTCATCACACTATTTGGGCTAGTTCGGATATCAACAAAAGAGGTGAAAACCTGTTCGACTATATTGCAAAAAATGATGTAGATATATGTAACAGGGGGAACAAACCCCCTTTTCAAATGCCATCAGGCAAGAAGTTCTTGATTTAACCTTGTGTAGTCATACACTTTCGGAAAAAATCAAAAATTGGCATGTATCAGAAGAAATATCTCTATCTGATCACATGCACATATTATTTGAATATGAGGCTGGAAATCAACTCATAGAAACCAAAAGAGATCCCAGGAAAACTAACTGGGAATATTATATCTCAAACTTGGCTAGTGAGGCGGAAAACTTAAGCACCTCATTAAATACTAGTCATGGACTTGAAAAAGTTCTAAGCAACTTTCTTGCTTGATACTGAAAGCTTTTCAAGTCAGCTGCGCTGCTAAGGAACGTTCTTCAAATAGAGACGTATCTTGGTGGAATACCAATTTACAAAAGATGCGGAAAAAACCCGGAAACTCTTTAACTGGGCTAAACGTACACAACAGTGGGAACAATACAAAGAATCCCTAACTGCTTACAATAGAGAAATTCGAAGATCTAAAAGGATAAATTGGATACACACTTGTGAAAACATTGAAAGTACTTCAGTAGCTGCTAGATTGCAGAAAGTCCTTGCTAAAAATCACACAAATGGTCTTGGGACTATTAAAAAAGATGACGGGTCTTTTACCAAGACAACTTATGAAACATTAGAAAAAATGATGCAAACACCCTTCCCGTGTTCTATCATTAATTCACATGAAGACCAGAATGTATCTGTTTTGCAAACTAGTGTAAATGAAGCCAGGCGAGATATTCAACAAACGAATAAGGTCATTGGGATGGACTGCACCCGGAGCGATGATAGCATTCTGGCCAATGCAATTTTTACTGAACAGAAAGTTGAATAGGCGATTGATTCATTTGAACAATTCAAAACACCGGGTAAGGATGGACTGTACTACTGCAGAAGGGAAGAGTAATCTTAACACCCGTTCTGACTAAGATGTTCCGATCGAGCTTAATATTAGGCTGTATTCCGACTGCATGGGAGGGAGTGCTTGTCACGTTTATCCCAAAAGCTAATAAGAAGGATAAATCATCCCCTAAATCCTTCAGACCAATTACCTTATCGTCCATTGTACTAAAAATAATGGAAAAATTAATAGATGAGCACATAAAATCATCTTATTTAACGAATACTCCTTTGAGAAAAAATCAGTTTGCATATCAGGAGGGTAAATCTTCAGTAACAGCGCTTCCAAGTTAGTTACAAAGTTGGAAAGATCTTTTGCAGCAAAAGAAATTTCCCTTGCAGCGTTCCTCGATATTGAAGGAGCATTCGATAACACATCTCACAGTTCAATGGAGAATGCTATGTTGAAACTAGGTTTCGATGTATGCATAGTTGACTAGATTGGCGAGATGTTATCAAAACGAGAAATATCGGCAAACCTTGGAAGCTCATCAATTAGTGTGAGAGCAGTAAAAGGGTACCCTCAAGGAGGCGTACTATCACCTCTATTGTGGTCTTTAATCGTTGACGATCTTCTCAAACAACTGAAGGCTCGAGGCTTCGAGATAATTGGCTTCGCAGATGATATAGTTATATTGGTGAGAGGAAAATATGACTGTGTTATTTCTAATAGAATGCAAATTGCCCTAAATTTCATCACATTATGGTGTGAAAACGAAGGATTAAACATAAACCCTTCAAAGGCCACACTAGTGGCGTTTACAAGGAGAAGAAATTATTCTTTACCTACATTAAAACTGAAAGGAGCAGATTTGAAACTTTCAAACTCAGTCAAGCATCTTGGCGTTCGACTTGACAGTAAGCTGAATTGAACTTACATCTTGAAGAAGCATTAAGCAAAGCTACAAATGCTTTATGGATAAGTAAGGCGACGTTTGGTAAAAAGTGGGACTTAAGCCAAAAATGATTCAATGGATTTATACGGCGATTGTGAAACCCAGAATATCATATGCCGCATTAGTATGGTGGCCAAAAACAAAAGAAAGGGTGGTACAGAAGAAGTTGGGAAAACTTCAAAGATTAGCTACTCTTTCAATAACTGGTGCGATAAGAAGCACGCTGAACACAGCACTAGACGCTTTGCTCCACGTGCTACCATTGGATCAATTTATTCAATTAGAAGCAGAGAAGAGTGCTTTGAAGATCAAAAGAGATTCAAACCTCTTCGAAGGTGACCTAACAGGACATCTTAGTATTCTAAACAAAATAAGTATCAACTCACTGATCACAAACAACGATGATTGGATGAGAAGAAGATACAACTTTTATCGATGTTTTGATGTAATTAATCTTGAGCGAAGCACATGGACAAATGGTGGACCAAATCTTCGTTCAGGATCGATTGTGTTTTACACCGATGGTTCAAAACTGAACAATCAAGTTGGAGCAGGCGTGACTGGCCCAGGGACGAATATTTCGATTCCCATGGGAAAGTGGCCATCTGTTTTCCAAGCTGAAGTTCAGGCTATTCTTGAATGCTCAAGTTTATGCATACGTCGAAATTACAGGCATTCAAATATTTGCATAATGTCTGATAGTCAAGCAGCATTGAATGCTCTGAAATCAGCAAGATGCACATCTAAACTCGTTTGGGAATGTGTTCAGTCACTCCAAACCTTGGGTAGTCGTAACAAAGTGAACCTATATTGGGTTCCTGGTCATTGTGGCATTGAAGGCAATGAACAAGCTGATATGCTGGCAAGACCGTGTATCTGCGTGTTCTCTTAGAATGGAACTGAAATCTTGGGAACATTAAAAAATAGAGAACATTTGGAAGAACACCTTGATTGCGAGGCAGTCTAAACGTTTCATCACACCAAACGTATTTATCACTCAGCAAAATCTTAGATCTTTCAAAAAAGATCTTAACACATATACAGGTCTTGTAACAGGCCATTGCCTGAGCTGCTATCACTTGAAGCTGCTAGGAAAACTTCAAGATGATGTATGTCGCTTCTGCGGTATACATGTGGAAGACTCGGAACATCTGTTATGCCATTGTCCGGCAATTTTAGAAAAAGATTACAGTTCTTCAACAGGGGGCTGATAGAACCCTCTGAAGTTTGGAGAACAAGTCCCAATTTGGTAGTGCGATTCATCAGAACCATAATACCGTATTGGGAAGACGCTGGTAGTCAAGGTGATGCAATTGCTCTACATAGCAATGACAACTTAACAAAGCTATATGAAATGGGGCATATATCACAATAGATCTAACAAATGGTCGCAGTGATTGAAATACCCAACAGGGATAAAAAAAACACAGGAGATTCAAAATAATTAATACCGACAGGAAAAATATATCTTTGTCGTTTTTTTGACGAATTATAACTGAAAATCCTTCTTCCACTCGAAACTTACGATCTTTTCGTAAAAAAAACTGTTCTCAAATTGACATTTCAATTTTTTTATGGCTCAAATTCATCTGGGGTGTTACTAGGAAGCAATTAAAGTCACTACATGTGAAATAATAAGTTGAGCTCTTGTTGATAAATAGAAAAACATATAATTTGTTGGTGGCAATATAGTTGCCACTGCCTTATAAAGGGTTAAAAGATTACAACCGCAACGAAAGATTGCTACTCTAGACGTCACAATAAATCTGTCGAAGGAAGAATTATTAGACGCGGAGCAGGCTCTACTGAGATCGGCGCAACATGAAGCATATCCCGTTGAAGTCAACGTTCTGAAATCGAATAAGGAAGTTTCCCGCCATCAACAAAAGAGCGTGGAAAAGAACAGTTTGTTGTACAAATTATCACCTATGATGGATGAAAATGAAGTTATCCTTATGAACAGTCGCTTGTCTGCAGCCGAGTTTTTACCATTCGATGTCAGATATCCAATCATTCTTCCGAAGGACAGTTTACATCACTCATCTCGTTGTTGATTGATACCATCGCAATCATAAACACGCCAATGATGAAACAGTCATAAACGAGATCCAACAAAAGTTTCACATTTCGAAGTTGAGAGGACGTTTAAGTTGCGTCAAGAAAAACTGCAGTTGGTATCGAGTCTACGAGGAAGTACCGACAACACTGCAAATGGCGTCACTTCCACGGGAAAGGCTTACCCCGTTCATCCGCCCGTTTTCCTTTGTAGGAATAGATTATTTTGGGCCCTTTCTGGTGAAAATTGGAAGAGCATCTGTGAAACGCTGAATTGGCTGCAACACTGTCTACTGATTCGTGTAAAAAAGCTATTCGTCGCTTCATTGCCCGTAGAGGAGCACCGCTGGAAATTTTCACGAATAATGGGACAAATTTCGTAGGAGCTGGGAGAGGCGATAAGCAGACTGAACAATGAACTTAGCAATACGTTTACTGACACCCGTACGCAGTGAAGATTCAATCCTCCGGCAGCTCATCACATGGGAGGCTGTTGGGAGAGGATGGTGCGCTCATTAAAAGTAGCTTTTGGCAGCGTACCCACCCTACGGAAACTTGACGAGAATCCTTCTCGACTATGCTAGCGGAGGCCGAATCCATGATTAACTCCCGGACTCTTACGTTTATACCTATTGCATCTGATTCAGGCGAATGCTTGACTCCAAATCACTTCCTGATGATGAGTTCAAAGGGGGTTAAACTACCTGTCAAGAACTCAGGTTGTGACCCTTTCAGCCAAACGATCCTTTCGTCCAAATGGCCCTTTCTAACAAACTACCCTTTCAGCGAAATGACCCTTTCGGCCAAATGACCCTTTCGGCCTAATTACCCTTTCGATCAAATGACCCTTTCAAACAAACGACCCTTTCGGCCAAATGACTCTTTCGGCCAAATGACCCTTTCGACCAAATGACTTTCGGCATAATGGTCTGTTCGGCTTATTTGACCCCAAAGTCTCTCAAACTTTCCACTCTTACCATTGCCCTTCTGTGGATCCAAAGAGATAAACACAATTTTAGAACAATCTCTTAAACATTTGAAAAAAAAATATAAGCCAAAAAAAAGAGAAACCCATCTTTTTTAAACTTTGCAAAAGAAACTAATCTGACGAATTCTTTTATAAAATCCTGTGAGAATTTCTGAAGAAATTGATATAAGTATTCTTCCTATTCAGGTTATGGTATTCTCGATGGAATTCCTAACGGATTTTTATAACGGACATTCCGAGGGAATTTCTGAAGTAATACCGAAAAGAGTTTATGAAGGCATTTCCGGATAAATCTTTGAAGGAATTTCCGAAAAACTTTGGAAACTAAAGGAATTCCCGAAAAAAATCAGTAGGAACTTTTCAAAGAAATTTCGTAGAAATCCTCAAAGACTCAACAGAATTTCCGAATGGATCCCAAAATATATTTACCACGTAATTTTCAAATAAATTTCCGAAGAAATTTCCAAAGGAGTTTTGGAGGAATTTTTAAAGAGATCCCAATACTGGTTGTGATACTACTCCGCAGCGCAAAGCGGTCGGTTCTGGCTGGATTGCGGGGAAAGCTCAACAATCATCCAGTTCGTCTGGATTGGGAGTAGCTGTACCGTGAGTACAAAAAGGGCGAAGAAAACTATACTTATGACGAACAATTGTTTATGAATGCGGTGAGATTTTTGAATACAGTTTCGGATTTTTTATTTTGAAGTCATGGTAAATTGTTGAAGTTTTAAAATTTTGTAATTGGCGTTTGGAAAATAAAGGTGAACGGAATAAATTTCGCAAAACAGTTTAGGACTCACGACTACGCCGACGAGTTACGAGTTACTCACAACGACTTCTCAGAGAAATTGGATATCTCAGCTGGTGAACTGAAGTGAATATAAACCATCAAAGAACACGAAGACTCCAGACTTTGACAAAATCCTGAATCTCAAACTCAAGTACATGAGTGCTCCGTTTTTTCAGCATCTCTCGATGATCAGTATCTTCATCTCAGCTATTAAGAAACCCAAAGTCATCCCCATCCGGCAGCCTGGAAAGGATCTTTATTTTTCAATAGTTATCGTCTCATCAGCCTCCTTTCCAATCTTTTTGAAAAGTCAATCTATCATCGATTATTTGAGTCTGCTGAAAAACACAACATTTCTCGTTCAACCGTGCACCAACTGATCCGAGTTACTAACATCCTCAGACCATGGTCTGACTCGATGTTGAAAAGCGTTCGACAATGTTTGGCATGATGATCTGGTGTTCAAACCACAGTGCTACAGTGAAAATCATCCAACTCTCTGTTGGTGAGGACATTCCGAGTCTCATTCAGTGAAGCGGGTTCCAATGCTCACGACATAATCGCGGGCGTCCCCCAGTATAGTATCCTTGGGCCCCAGCTGTAGTACTGTTTAATAAAGGTCTAATGAATCGGTTATTCAAATCGGTTATCACCATTACTTAATAATTAGCTTTATCCGTGATTTCGGTATCCTTCGAAAAAAAATCAACAAGAAAGCTACATATCTAATTAAACGGGTTATATTATTAAATCACACCTCTATAGATCATAATTACAATAGAGGTGTTCATTCTACCAAATACGTAT
The DNA here is from genome assembly GCF_024139115.2 of Armigeres subalbatus. Lineage (NCBI taxonomy): Eukaryota > Metazoa > Arthropoda > Insecta > Diptera > Culicidae > Armigeres > Armigeres subalbatus. The sequence continues at coordinate 84,447 of NW_026941860.1, forward strand.
CGTCGCCAAGTGCAATTACCTAGGAAACACATCCTTCCCCGCACCTACCGCCAGACAAGAGGGCTCAGTTTCTATTTTAATTAGATCCTAATTTAATTAAACACCCTTCGGAGAAGTGGAAGAAAACTTGGTTTCAAGTGTTGTTATCCCCACGACGACAGTCTGCCCCAACGTGTAGGTGGCACTTTTCCAATCAGCCAACAAAAGAAGCGGTCACGTTCCTTTTTCGACTTGGCTTTCTGTTCAATTGTCACGGAATTTTATCGTTTACACATAAAGCATACTTGTGAAATGCGAATCAGTTCATTGGATCGTTACTCAAAGCAGATGCATCCCACCGTGATGAATACCAAATAGCTCTGATTTAAATAAATTTCGTTAACTGAGACGAAAATGCGGTAATTGGGAACAAAACCCAACCACTTGTGCCGCACACCAAGGCGAAGATTGTAGGTGTGAAAATTCCGAAAAATTCATTTCATCGTTCCCGTAGTCGTCCTCGTTGATGTGTATCTCAAGAAAAGGAAAATGCTACCCGTCGTACACTGCATCCTTTGTCTTCGTGCACCATCCAGCAGTTGAAATAGATAAATTGAATTCTTCGAAAGGTTGGCAGCAGCGTGCCGATGCAAATTGTAAACGGGAACCTTCAGGAAACGGGAGAAGAGCAATTTTTCACATGCCCCTCCTGTACCTATTTGCCGGCAAAAAGGGACCCCCTGCTCTGGACATGGATCCGAGTTTCACAACGAAGACGTCGTCGCCGGCGACAACCGATGAATGGCAGTTCGTGCCGTCAAATGCAATCACGTCAGTCACGGCATGGCGGCAGTATTGTTCAAGAAGCTTTCCTAACTGGTCGATGATATGTTGTAGCTCAAATGTGAACTTCTTCGATTCGCTTTCCAGTTAGGCGGTGTTGTTGCTTGATTTTTGTACCAAGTAGAAGTGGGCTCGAAATGCACGCTTAGTTCAAGCAACGTAACTTTAGTTTGGAGTTCACTTATTCTCTAAAAACATGAGTGATGCAATCAAATGTGTTTTTTTTTTCATCTTGATGTTTATAATAACAAGTATACGCTACGTTAACATTCATTGTCGGGGGCAGCAGGGACTATGTCCAAGGGCTTGATGATCCCTCCCCAGGCCATCTGCGAGTTGTGGCGCCTGCCTAGGATGTGGTGGGGTTTGACAGTGGGCCCTGTTAAACCTCTATAAAAAGCTGCATGAATCCGCAAGTAGGCTCCGCCAAAGCGACCGTGTGCCGCTCAAAGCGCACAAGCCCAAGTCCTGGTGTTAGGTGGGACGCTAAACAGCCCTGACACGACGGCCCTCCGACGAGACAGGAGGTTTGCGCAGGCCCAATAAGCCGCCTTTAAAAACAACTATTACGAACGACATAGAAGATAATACGACTCGATACAATCGGTAACGACCTAGATAACGAGTCACGAGATCACGGTCGGAAGCTTGGAACATGGAACTGCAAGTCGCTAGGTTTCGCAGGGTGCGACAGGATAATCTACTATGAATTACATCCCCGCAATACCAATGTAGTAGCGCTGCAGAAATTCTGCTGAACAGGACAGAAAGTGTGGAAAAGCGGGCATCGAGCGGCTACCTTCTACAAAAGCTGTGGCACCACCAACGAGCTGGGAACCGGCTTCATAGTGCTGGGAAAGATGCGCCAACGCGTGATTGGGTGGCAGCCAATCAACGCAAGCTGAGGATAAAAGGCCGTTTCTTCAACTATAGCATCATCAACGTGCACCGCCCACACGAAGGGAGATCCGACGAAGAGAAAGAAGCTGGAGCTGAAGCAGACATACGATGGATGCCCACTGCGGGACGTCAAAATCGTCATCGGTGACATGAACGCTCAGGTAGGAAAAGAGCAAATGTATAGACCGGTCATCGGACCGAATAGTCTGCATACCGTATCGAACGACAACGGCCAACGATGCATAAACTTTGCAGCCTCCCGCGAAATGGTAGTCCGAAGCACTTTCTTCCCCCGCAAGAATATCCACAAGGCTACATGGAAATCACCTAATCAAGTAACGGAAAACCAAATCGACCACGTTCTAATCGACGGTAAATTCTTCTCCGACATCACGAACGTACGCACTTACCGCAGTGCGAATATTGAATCCGACCACTACCTCGTTGCAGTATGTCTGCGCTCAAAACTCTCGACGGTGTACAACACGCGTCGGAGTCGTCCGCCGCGGCTTAACATTGGGCGGCTACAAGACGGTAGACTAGCCCAAGACTACGCGCAGCAGCTGGAAGTGGCACTCCCAACGGAAGAGCAGCTAGGCGCAGCATCTCTTGAAGATGGCTGGAGAGATATTCGATCCGCCATTGGAAGCACCGCAAACCGCTGCACTAGGCATGGTGGCTCCGGATCAGAGAAACGACTTGTATGACGGCGAATGTGAGCAGTTAGTTAAGGATAAGAATGCAGCGAACGAGGCGAACGAGGCGCGATACAAACGGGCGCGGAACAGACAAAACTCGATTTTCCGGAGGAAAAAGCGCCATCAGGAAGATCGAGGCCGTGAAGACACGGAGCAACTGTACCGTGCTAATAACGCACGAAAGTTCTATGAGAAGTTGAACCGTTCACGTAAGGGCCACGTGCCACAGCCCGATATGTGTAAGGACATAAACGGGAACCTTCTTACAAACGAGCGTGAGGTGATCCGGCACGGCAAATGCTGGGTAAAGCGTACCATTGGTACTTCGCGTACCTGAAGGAATAAAATAGACCCCATCCCGCGGTCCTTAGCCTCTTACCCAGCAACTCCTATCCCTACCTCCCCGCGATGCTGACCGGGATACGAGTAACCTTAGGGAAGATCGGGAAATCAACCCCGGTGGGAACTATGGTCGTATCTTATGCAAATCTTATTGAGCGTCTGTTTTCCATGTCAGGATCGGCTCACAACAGCGTCTGTTCTCCATGTTAGGGGCGACTGATCATCGTCCGAGTGCCAGCGAGGGACTCTAAGTGAAACTGTGCACCATGGTCCACCGGAAATATGAGGGTTTGGTGCTAGGCCCTGCAAGTCAGCCTTTAAAAAAACTCATGCAACGAACAATCAACAAGAGAGTACGGACCGGAACCATCGGCGAAGACCACTGCGACGAAAAGGGACTAGCGATTGGAAACTCGGTTCGTGGAACTGCAAATCTTTCAACTTCATCGGGAGCACACGCATACTCGCCGATGTGCTCAAGGACCGTGGATTCGGCATCGTAGCGCTGCAGGAGGTTTGTTGGAAGGGATCAATGGTGCGAACGTTTAGAGGTAATCATACCATCTACCAGAGCTGCGGCAACACACACGAGCTGGGAACAGCTTTCATAGTGATGGGCGATATGCAAAGGCGCGTGATCGGGTGGTGGCCGATCAATGAAAGAATGTGCAGGTTGAGGATCAAAGGCCGGTTCTTCAACTTCAGCATAATCAACGTCCATAGCCCACACTCCGGAAGCACTGATGATGATAAGGACGCATTCTACGCGCAGCTGGAACGTGAGTACGACAGCTGCCCAAGCCACGACGTCAAAATCATCATAGGAGATTTGAACGCTCAGGTTGGCCAAGAGGAGGAGTTTAGACCGACTATTGGAAAGTTCAGCGCTCACCGGCTGACGAACGAAAACGGCCCACGACTAATTGATTTCGCCGCCTCCAAGAATATGGCCATTCGCAGCACCTACTTCCAACACAGCCTCCCGTATCGGTACACCTGGAGATCACCACTGCAGACAGAATCACAAATCGACCACGTTCTGATTGATGGACGGCACTTCTCCGACATTATCGACGTCAGGACATATCGTGGCGCTAACATCGACTCTGACCACTATCTGGTGATGGTTAAACTGCGCCCAAAACTATCCGTCATCAACAATGTTCGGTACTGACGACCGCCGCGGTACGACCTAGAGCGACTGAAGCAACCTGATGTCGAAACTGCATACGCGCAGCATCTCGAGGCAGCGTTGCCGGAAGAGGGTGAGCCTGATGGGGCCCCTCTTGAGGACTGCTGGAATACAGTCAAAGCAGCCATTAACGACGCAGCGGAGAACAACGTCGGGTATGTGGGTCGAAGTCGACGGAACGATTGGTTCTGACGAAGAGTGCATACAGATTCTGGAGGAGAAGGACGCAGCGCGGGCGGTCGCGCTGCAGCAGGGTACCCGACAGAACGTGTAACGTTATAGACGTAAGCGGAGACAGCAGACCCGCCTTTTTCAGGAGATAAAACGCCGCCTGGAAGAAGCGGAGTGCGAGGAGATGAAACAGCTGTGCCGTTCTCAAGATACACGCAAGTTCTATCAGAAGCTCAACGCATCCCGCAAAGGCTTCGTGCCGCGAGCCGAAATGTGCCGGGATAAGGATGGGAGCATCTTGACGGACGAACGTGTGGTGATCGAAAGGTGGAAGCAGCACTACGAGGAACATCTGAATGGCGCTGAGAGTACAGGCAGTGAAAGTCAAGGCAGCGAAGGAGATGACTACGTCAGTTCAGCGGACGATGGAAGCCAACCAGCCCCCACCTTGAGGGAAGTTAAGGATGCCATTCAACAGCTAAAGACCAACAAAGCCGCTGGTAAGGATGGTATCGGAGCTGAGCTCATCAAGATGGGCCCGGAAAAGCTGGCCACTTTGCCTGCTCAAACTGATAGTCAGAATCTGGGAAACCGAACAGCTACCGGAGGAGTGGAAGGAAGGGGTTATATGCAAGAAAGGCGACAAACTGGAGTGTGAGAACTTTCGAGCGATCACCATCCTTAATGCCGCCTACAAAGTGATATCCCAGATCATCTTCCGTCGTCTGTCACCATTAGTGAACGAGTTTGTGGGGAAGTTATCAAGCCGGCTTCGTTGACGGCCGCTCGACAACAGACTAGATCTTTACTGTACGGCAAATCCTTAAAAATGCCGTGAATACCAGGTCCCAACGCACCATCTGTTCGTTCATTTCAAGGCGGCATACGACAGTATAGACCGCTTAGAGCTATGGAAAATTATGGACGAGAACAGCTTCCTGGAAGCTTACCAGACTGATCAGAGCAACGGTGGATGGTGTGCAAAACGGTGGAAGATTTCGGGCGAACACTCCAGTTCGTTCGAATCGCGCCGGGGACTAAGACAAGGTGATGGACTTTCGTGCCTGTTGTTCAACATTGCGCTAGAAGGTGTCATGCGGAGAGCCGGGTGTAACAGCCGGGGTACGATTTTCAACAGATCCAGTCAATTTATTTGCTTCGCGGATGACATGGACATTGTCGGCCGAACATTTGCAAAGGTGGCAGAACTGTACACCCGCCTGAAACGTGAAGCAACAAAAGTTGGACTGGTGGTGAATGCGTCAAAGACAAAGTACATGCTTGTGGGCGGAACCGAGCGCGACAGGGCCCGCCTAGGAAGCAGTGTTACGATAGACGGGGATACCTTCGAGGTGGTCGAGGAATTCGTCTACCTCGGATCCTTGCTAACGGCTGACAACAACGTTAGTCGTGAAATACGAAGGCGCATCATCTGTGGAAGTCGGGCCTACTACGGGCTCCAGAAGAAACTGCGGTCGAAAAAGATTCGCCACCGCACCAAATGTGTCATGTACAAGACGTTAATAAGACCGGTAGTCCTCTACGGACATGAAACATGGACAATGCTCGAGGAGGACTTGCAAGCACTCGGGAGTATTCGAGAGATGGGTGCGTAGGACCATTTTTTGGCGGTGTGCAAGAAGACGGTGTGTGGCGGCGAGGAATGAACCACGAGCTCGCCCAGCTCTACGGCGCACCCAGTAGGTAGCTAAAGCCGGAAGGGTACAATGGGCAGGACATGTTGCAAGAATGCCGGACAGCAACCCTGCAAAGATGGTGTTCGCTTCCGATCCGGCAGGTACGAGACGGCGTGGAGCGCAGCGAGTGAGATGGGCAGACCAGGTGCAGAACGACTTGGCGAGCGTGGGGCGTATCCGAGGATGGAGAGATGCGGCCTCGAACCGTGCATTGTGGCGTCAAATTGTTGATTCAGTGTTATCTGTTTAGATGTTAACTGAATAAATGAAATGAAATGTGAGGTGATCCAAAGGTGGCGGCAGCACTACGAAGAGCACCTGAATGGCGATATGGCAGACAACGGTGGCGGTATAGTAATGAACGGTACGGTAATGCGACTTCCGGCTCCGAATCTCCAGGAAATCCAGGAGGAGATCGGCCGGCTGAAAACAACAAAGCCCTGGAGTTTACCAACTACCAGGAGAGCTGTTTTAAACACGGTGGTGAGGCACTGGCTAGAGCGCTGCACTGGGTGATTACAAAGGTTTGGGAGGATGAGGTTCTGCCGCAGGAATGGATGGAAGGTGTCGTGTGTCCATCTACAAAAAGGGCGATAAGCTGGATTGTAGCAACTACCACGCAATCACATTCCTGAACGCCGCCTACAAGATATTCTCCCAAATTTTGTGCCGCCGACTAACACCAATTGCAAGAGAGTTCGTGGGGTAGTACCAGGCGGGATTTATGGGTGACGCTCTACCGCAGACCAGGTGTTCCCCATTCGCCAAGTACTGTAGAAATACCGCGAATATAACGTGCCCACACATCATCTATTTATCGACTTCAAAGCCGCATATGATACAATCGATCGGGACCAGCTATGGCAGCTAATGCACGAAAACGGATTTCCGGATAAATTGATACGGTTGATCAAGGCGACGATGGATCGGGTGATGTGCGTAGTTCGAGTTTCAGGGGCATTCTCGAGTCCCTTCGAAACGCGTAGAGGGTTACGGCAAGGTGATGGTCTTTCGTGTCTGCTATTCAACATCGCTTTGGAGGGAGTAATACGAAGGGCAGGGATTGACACGAGTGGTACGATTTTCACGAAGTCCGTCCAGTTATTTGGTTTCGCCGACGACATTGATATCATGGCACGTAACTTTGAGAGGATGGAGGAAGCCTACATCAGACTGAAAAGCGAAGCTAAACGGATTGCGTACCATCTATGGTGGGTTGCAGATGGCGAACGGTACGTGGAGGAGGCGAATGAACCACGAGTTGCATCAGCTGTTGGGAGAACCATCCATCGTTCACACCGCGATCGGAAGACTGCGGTGGGCCGGGCACGTAGCCAGAATGTCTGACAGTAATCCGGTGAAAATGGTTCTCGACAACAATCCGACGGGAACAAGAAGGTGAGGTGCATAGCCAGCAAGGTGGATCGATCAAGTGAAGGACGATTTGCAAACCCTCCGTAAACTGCCTGGCTGGCGACGTGCAGCCATGGACCGAGCTGAATGGAGAAGATTTTTATGCGCAGCACAGGCCACTAGTCTGATAATAAATAAATAAAAAACATTCATTGTAAATTAAACCGAGCATTGATTGTGTTTTGATCAGTTATCAGGGAGCCACAGGGGGTGTTCCAGGACTTGAAGATCACTCCCAGGGCATTGTGAGTTGTGGGCTTGTCAAGGATGTGGTTGGGTTTGACAGTGGGCTTTGATAAACTTTTTTCAAAAGGTGCATGTATCCACATGGATGGAATGGAACACTAAACAGATGTAGCACGACGACGGCCCTCTGACGAGATGGACGGCTTGCACTGACCCAGTAAGCTGCCTGCGAAGCCAATCATGACTTAAGACATAAAGCCTGTCCACGTTAAATTTCGGACAGTTAGATAATGTTCAATTCATTTGTGGCCATTTCATCAATTTGGACAAAAACTAAAACATGCTGAAAGCAGCGGTAAAGCGAAGAGATTGAGCTGTCATGTAAATAGTTCGTCTCAGTGGTTGGTAAAAATGTTTAAAAATTGCATTGGGTGATGGGTGTCCGAAATTTAACGTGGACAGGCTTTAGGAAGTAGTAATAACTATTATTTATTATAATTCATCCGACATTGTAACATTATAACGACTAGAGAAACTTGTTTTTAAACAATTAACATACAAATTAGGGTGGCTCAAATTAGAATTTAAAAACTTTCATCGATTTTTTCGATGGACCGCCTTCTTATTCGGTTCTATTTGATGCCTTGATGCTCTGAAGAAAATTTCAGCCAAATCGATCAATGTTTGGGCGGTGCTAAACTCGTTAAAAGTTTACTTATATGCAAAAATGTATGCAGAAACATCCAAAAACAGTGATTTACAGTTAGACGGCACAATTGATAATGAAGAACTATGATACTTTTTTAGATCTTGAAGAATTCTATACAGAATGTTATACTTAAAACCGCGAAAAGATTAGTGTTTGACCGGCAAAGTTATTACCATTTCTCTGAACCCCACTTCAGCAACTTAAGCAAACCACCTGAGCAAATTTAGTTTCTTTTACCTATGAAAAGAAATAAATTCATCCATACAACACTCCAGTAAAATGCCAATATTTTTGCCTAATAAACACTAATCTTCTCGAGATTTTCAGCATAACATTCTGTATTTAATTCTACAAGAAATGAATGAGTATCATTGTTCTTCAAAAAAAATTGTGCCGTCCAACTGCAAATTACTGTTTTTTGATGTTACTGCATACATTTTTTCAACGAGTTTACCACCGCCCAAGCGTTGACCGATTTGACTGAAATTTGGTCCATAGCATCAGGGCCTCAAATAGAACCGAAAGCGCGGCTTACCATCAAAAATTTATAAAAGTGTTTTGAGCCATCTTAATACAAAAAGCCTTATAGTCAGAATTTTCTTGTGCGTGTTCCTTTTTGGAACTTTTTGACGTAGGACAACGTCAATTTTTTTATACTGCTACAGTCAGTATTTTCTTGCGCGTATTTTTTTTTTAACTTTTTGACGTAGGACTACGTTTGCCTTTTCTGTATTGGGGTACACTTTGCGTTTACAAAAATCAGAGAGCGTCACAAAAATATCTTAGGCTTTGAACGTTAGTATCTCAGCCGTTTCTCGATGGATTTCCAATTTTTAGGACCCTTCGATCAAAGATGAGTCGCTTCTTTGTATTTATCTAAAATACTCATTTTTAACTATTTATCATCGATAATTGATAAAATTTTTAGAAATGAGTGAACCAACCAATCACGTACTTGCATCGCAAGCACAGACATCAAAATCATGCAATTGCTGGTTTGGGTCTAATCCTCAGTTTGAACAAGATGCTTCAAAATGGTCGCAGCGGAGTGGACACATCAGCACGGAGGCGATGGTGACATTTTCAACGGAAAACTATCGCATTGGTGGTGGTCGTCGGTGTGTTGTTGCAGATCTTTCAACCTCAACGAATCAGCATTTTATATGAAGAAAGGGTTGACTACAAAAATAACACTGACATTTTTTTTACAAATTGTGGCGTCAGTTAGTTATTGGAAAGGCGCATTGGGCAACTTTTAGTCGTCGCCAAATGATTAAATTTTGCACTTTGAAGATAGTTCGTCTCTGATCAACTTTTTTGTATAACATGGTGGACCGGAATAAATCGATTTCATTGTAAATGATGAATAATGGAAACGACTGCCAAATCGATAAAGACGCCATTATTTTTTACAATACAATTTATTTGTTACGCCTAATAATATTTGAAAAGACCCCCACCACCTATTGCGTTACCTAATATTCGAACAGACCCTAACTAACAGCTCATAACCAAATTCAGAATAGGTCCGTTCTCTGCGGAATCCCGATCAAAACGGCTCGCGCGCTGGAAACCAGCTTTCTTGTATCTAATGGATTAATCCCATTAGCCCTGTCCCTCCATTAAACGTTATGAGTGCGCATTATATTCAAACCCATATCAGATCACAAAGGGGCGGAGCTAACGGCCTAATTTATTGAATACAAGAAAGCTGCTTTCCGCGCCGCACGAGGAACAAAGGTGAAATACCACAATCCTGGAAAGAAGGTGTAGTTGTTCCTATCCCAAAACCCGACAAAATAAACAGTGTGCCGACAGTTACCGTCCCATAACCTTGTTAAACTGTATCGGGAAGATTTTTGAGAAGATGGTCAACAGGCGACTCATCTCTCTCCTGGAATCACAGGGGCTTCTTGACAACAGGCAGTTTGCTTTCCGACCCCACAAAAGCACCGACGACTATCTTACCGAGCTGGAGGATATCATCGATTCCAACCTCGAGAGGGGTTGTCACGGTGACGTTGTCTCTCTTGACCTGTCGAAAGCATACGACCGTGCATGGCGTTTTCCCATCCTCAAGTCTCTTGAGGAATGGGGAATCAAGGGTCACATGGGTCGTTACGTACAAAGCTTTCTTGACGGCAGGAGTTTCAGGGTCATGATCGGTGACACCCGCTCTGAGGTGAGGAATCAAGAAAATGAAATTCCCCAAGGCTGGGTGATAGCTCCTACACTCTTCCTGATCTGTGTGCAGACCCTATTCAAAAACATCCCTCCCAATATATGCGTCCTCGTCTGTGCCGATGACATAATAATACTTTCCTTCCATAACTTCAAATCACTACTGGCCAGAAAGAAAATCTTTTCCGCCGTTAACACTGACTCGAATGGGTCGATAAACATGGCTTCACAATATCCCCTGCAAAATCTCAACTCCTCCACATCAGCAATAACAGAAAAGGTCTGGTTGCCCGGACACTCCGGTATCTATGGCAACGAGGAGGCCGACCGTTTGGCTGGTGCCGGTCGGGAAGCCTGCCCTGAGACTGTCTCTGCTCCCTCCATGGACGCTGTAAGATGGATCAAGGGAACGATTAGAGAACCAGGCTTGTAAAATGTCATCTGCATGTCATTTGACTAATTTGTTAATAACTTTCTTCAGAAGTAAAATTCACATCATAATTTTAAATGTACTCATAAAGCTTGAGTAGGGTTATATTTTTGTTCACGGGTACATTGCTCTAAATATAACATCTGAGGCTGAAAATAAAGTCTCTTTAAAATGTAGCGTGTCATTTGACATAATGTCATTTGAATGACATTTTGCCTCCCACGCCCAAAACTACATATTTAAAGCAATTTCTTGTTAGACAAAGTTGTAGGCACATTTAAGCGCTATAAGTTCCTCATACATCAAGAATCAATTACTAACTTCTGAAAAAGTTCTGGGAATATTATAGAAACGAATGCAAATGACATTTTACAACACTGTAAGAGAACATTGGGAATCCAAATGGTTCTCAAGCAGAGACGTTGCTTTGAGAAGAATCAAACCATCCACTTTACCTTGGCCAGATAACAAAAATCCAAAATATCGTCGCACTCTCTCCCGTCTACGAATTGGCCGTACCCGCCTTACCCACGGTTTCATACTGGACAAGAACGAACCCCCAATATGTACCACTTGCAATGCTCCGCTCACCGTTCCCCATATCCTATCAGAATGTATCGCTTTTGCTACCTTAACGCTTGACTTTAAATTCGAGTAGCACACCTGAAGAGATTTTATCACCACCCAACGAAGAGAAATTGATCGAATTCCTGAAGGACACTAACTTGATCGACCAACTATGAACATTAACCGTTAGGGATGGATGACCTTATGGGTTAATAATATCCCTCAAGAAACAAACCAGAAACCAGCGCGCGAGCCATTTTGATTGGGATTCCGCAAAGAGCGGTTCAACAAGATTTGATGTAGCGGAGCGGACACAGCAGCACGAAGGCGTGGATAGTAGTGAACCTGTGCGTCGCCGCGCCACGCCGCCGCCGCCGACACTTATTGACGTACGCCGACGCCGGTCAAGGTATCGGCGGCGCGCCATACGCCGATCGGCTCCACACCGCCGAATTTCGTATTTCACGCCGATGATTGGCCAACACAAAAATCACAGTATGCAGTGCGTTTGCACCAACCGGACCAAGGTAACCTATCCGGCATCAATTAAATAGCTATTATACCTTTAGCAGATTTGTTTTATCTCTGTCACTTTTACCGGCATTGGCGTATTAAATGCTAAGTCATCCAAGAACTTCTTGGCTACATATCTACAAATCAACGAGCGTAGCGATGAGCTTCTAATCTCATATGTAACTTCATGTGAAATCTTTTTAAAGGTTTGAACACAGACAAACAGACGTAGCACTAGGGTAATTACCATCGATCATGACTTCAACGTTCAATTTGAATTTGATTGGTTGTGCGATTCACAACTAGAGGCGCTAGCGTCGTAATCCTTCGAGTTTGACATTTCACTCCAGCGCCTTCTGGTGACAATGTCATACGAATCATTGTTTCGTGTAACATGCTCGCAAGATGGTGGTAGAGAAGTTGAGCGATGGATTTTTCAGAAAAATGTTCAAGCTGTTACGTCTGTTTGTCTGTGGTTTGAATGTTACATATCTTAATTGGTCTAGTGCTTATATTCGCGACTACTTGTCAACACTATTAAAGTTGGATTTGGATTCTCAGTCCGGTAGGATTTTTTAAACTTCCCTGAGCATGGAGTGTCATTGTGAAAGCCTCGTGATATGCATAAATGTAACTAGCCTTCTGGGGTTGGAGCACGATGGGACACGTGACCCATCGAATTGAACATTTCCTTCACCTCTCCTTGTACTTAAATTTCCAGAATTGTTCTGAAAAAACGGGTTCCATTTAAATATTTTAATAAAACATTCCCAAAGAAATTTCTTGGTTTACCTGACATAATGTCCGAAGGACATACTGGAGGAAGTTCTGAAGGAATAACCGAAGAAAACTCTTAGAGTTTTGAGGAATTTTTAGATTTATCCCCGCAGTTATTTCTGGATGGTTTTCTGACGGAATCCCCGGAGAAAATTCTGAGGAATTCTTGGAGGAATGTCCAACAAATTTCTTAAAGAAATTTAAGAATGTCGGCAATTTCTTTAGGAATTCTCTTGAAATTACTCTAGGGATTCGTACGGTGATATCCGTAAATTCGTCCTAGAATTTTGGAAGCAAATGGCGGAGAAAGCTTCGAAGGAATTACTAGATGAATATCCGAGGCAGAGTAGAGACACTTACGCGAAGCCCGCGGGATGGAGAGAATGTCCTTTCAACAGTGTAATCCAACAGACTAATAAATGAATACGCAATACTTTATTATGACAAACAATACCCAAATAAACTTCTGGGTTTTCTTGAATTATTTTCCGAAGGAAGTCCTGGAGAAAGTTCTGAAGGAGTACCTGAAGATATTTCTTAGAGTCTTGAGAAATTTCTGGATCTATCTTCGTAATTTTTGGAGGATTTTCTGAAGGAATAGCTGGAGAAAATTCAGAAGGAATTCATGGAGGAATGTCAAAAAAATTTTGGAGGAATTTAGGAATGTCGGTAATTCTTTTGGAATTTATATCTGATATCTGAAAATTCGTCCTAGAATTTTGGATGAAAATGGCGGAGGATATTCCGAAAGAAATACTAGAAGAATTTCGAGGGAATGGAATGTCTTATGGAATACCTGGAAAAGTTTCAGAAGAATTGTTAAAATAATTTCCGAAGGAATTTTTCAAAAGTATGTGTGTATGTACAGTTATTCATCATTCTGGTTTAAGTCTTGCTCTGCATACGGCTCCACCCAATATTACAGTCGAATTTAAATACCATTCTGATTTCAATGCACTGCTGTATGAGACACTTACGCGAAGCCCGCGGGATAGAAAAAAAATCTCCTTTCAACAGTGTAATCCAACAGACTAATTCATAGATTCGCAATCCTTTTTAAGCTTTTCGAGGGGTGGCTTCTTTGAGGAAGGGTGCGTCAAATCCATTACAACTGTGGGGAGGTGTACCCATCTATGTGGGTAGAAATTTTTATTTCCAATTTCAAAAAGAATTTCTGAAGGGATTCCTGATGCAATTGTCAAAATCAATCATAGAAGAATTTTTATAAGAATTTCCATAAGAATTCCTTAAGATATTTCCTAAGGTCCTAAGAATTTCCGAAGCAATTCCTGAGGGAAATTTCTAAGAAAAAGCTGGTTTCATTTGTGGACGTTTCTAGAAGGAATTCCTGGAGAAATGGATGGAAGAAATCGATGGAATCCTTGACAGAGTTTTTTAAGGTATACTGAATGAGTTTCTTGATATTTTACCGAATTAATTCCTGAATATATTTTCTAGGGAAATATTTAAGGTATTTACGAAAAAATCTATATAAATTTTCGAAGGAACTCCTGCAGTAAATTCTTGAGAATATCTGAATACCCGCAATCTCGATATGTTGGGAGTTTTTCTTGGCATGTAGTCTTGATTCTAGAGTCAAAATTTAGTTTGTTTTACTACTGTTTAGATTTTCGAAGAAATTGCTAGAGAAATATAGGATTTTCTATTTAAATTTCAATATCTATTTGTTTCGAAAATCCACTAGAAAATCCTTCATTCAAAATTCTGTTCGAAAATATTTTCAGGTTCTCTTTTAGTTATTCATTCAAGAATAGAGTCGGAAGTTCCTCCAAAAGAATTTCAGAAGAGATTCCCGATTTTGAAAGAAATTTTCGGAGATCTACAGGAATTTCTGGAAGAGTTGCTAAAGGAATTTCCGGAATTACCAAAAATATCTTCCTAGAGTATCAAAAGAAATTGTTGAGGAATTACTGGAAGAATTTTTATTAGAAATTACAAAAACAAATTCCTGAAGGAATTTAATCAATCAAATTCCAAAGGTTTTTTCCTAAAGGGTTTTCTGAATGTATTCCTAAAACAGTGTCCGTAGGTATTCCTATAGAAGTTCTTAAAAGATTTCCCATGGGAATTTTCTATGGAATTCTTAAAGGAATTTTCAAAGGAACTCTTAAAACAGTTTTCGAATGAATTTCTAAAGAAATTGCCAAAAGACAGGAACACCATCTTCGACCAGAGGTCGTACAGACTGAACACTTTAAACCTAAACAACGGACAGGACACATAACACCCAGTGCACCGGTGGAGAAATTTTCGATCAAGAAAAGTTTTCTCCTTACCGGGGCAGGAATCGAACCCACGCTCCATAACCCATACGAATGACGTTGCTAGCCGCACGGCTACGAAGCCAAAGAGACTCCTTTAAAGGAATTTCGAAGCAATCCTAAAGTAATTTCTAAGGATTAGGCATTAGGGAAATTCTTAATTAATTCTTAGAATTCCTTTTTCGAATTTTCTGATGAATTTCCAAACGAATTTCTGTATTTATATCCAAATTACTTTCCAATGAATTATGTGCTGTGATGCGGCAATGTCCTAGTGGAGGATATGATGTAAACTTTTTCTATTGACATACATAGGATGTTCACCTCATCAGTCTGCCTGTAGCTAGTAATTGTACAAAACATAATAAAAAGCATCATATGGCGGGCTAAGTGAAACTTTTTTTCTCAGCTCAAAATTCTTCATGCTGATTCACGCCGCCGCCGCCGAACATTGCGTACGGCGTGACGCCGCCGACGCCGCCGCCGCCGGTATAAAAATGGCCTAACGCCGCCGCCGTTCACAAATACTTCGGCGCACAGGTCTAGTAGGTAGCACCAGTGGCAATGCTGAAAATTTATTCTAAATGGTAGAGGCTTAGTGAAAAATCATCAAATGGCTGTCGGACAATTTAAACGCAATGTTCGGACAAGCGTTTGGATGCAGTTATTTATTGGAAAAGCGCATTGGGAAAAGAAGATTAGTTCTTCTCAGGACCAGCATTTTATGGAAGAGATGGTTAATTGCGAAAATTAACTGTTTTGCTACCATCGGGTTTGGCGTGGTAGCTTAGCTGCGGTTCCGCTCAATTCCCACTTCAGAGAAATGCTTATAACTTCGCCGGGCAAACACCAATCTTTTCGCAGTTTTTTTGCATAACATTATATATTAAATTCTTCAAGATCTGCATGAGAATCATAGTTTCTTCATCGGAAATTGTGCCGTCCAACTGCAATTCACTGTTTTTGGATATTTCTGCACCCAACCAGAAGGTGCAAGATTTGAATACAATCTTGCATTAATTTCATGCAGAGATTGTCATAATATTGGGCATATGCACAGATTGCATTAAATCAATAATGCAAGCCCTTGCATTAAATACCCGGACACGAGAAAATAAAAACGGGTTATGTGTTTGTATGTGTCTACATTGAATCTATTTTTATACTTCCACCGACGACCGCATACCGCTATATACTTGCCAACTTTAACTTGCTTACAAAAAAATTCGCCTGAGACGGGAATTGAACCTAGACCGTGGCTCTGCACTACTTGACTGACGCGCTAATCATCTGGGCTATACATTATATGAGAGGGGCAGTGACCAAAAGCAATCATAATCCACGTTATATGTTATGTGAATGTGATAATTATCAAACAATTTCAAGTAGACGATTTTAGCGAAGCTAAAGGGATTGGATTAGTCATCAACGCGTCGAAGACGGAGTACATGATAGGAAGAAGCTCAAGAGAGGACAACATCAGCCACCCACCACGAGTTTGTATCGGTGGTGATGAAATCGAGGTGGTTGAAAAATTCGTGTACTTGAGCTCACTGGTGACCTCCGATAACAATACTTCCGATAACCAGAGACGAATAATGGCAGGAAATCGCTTTGGACTCCGCAAAACGCTTCGATCGAATAGAGTTCGCCGCCGTACCAAACTGACTATCTACAAAACGCTTATTAGCCCGGTAGTTCTCTACGGACACTAGACCTGGACGATGCTCGTGGAGGACTTGGAGGACACTGGGACTTGTCATAAGACGAGTTTGTACAATCCCATTGAATTCCACCACTTAAAAAGCTCAAAATAATTTTCTTAGCACACTGGGAGTTTTCGAAAGGAAAGTGCAGCGTACCATCTAAGGTGGGGTGCAGATGGCGGACGATACGTGAAGGAGGCGAATGAACCACGAGTTGCATCAGCTGTTGAGAGAACTGCGGTGGGCCGAACACGTAGCCAGAATGTCGGACAGTAATCCGGTGAAAATGGTTCTCGAGAACGATGCAACGGACATAAGAAGGCGTTGTGCGCAGCGAGCAAGGAGAATCGATCAAGTGGAGGACGATTTGCGGACCCTCCGCAGACTGCAAGGTTGTTGACGTGCAGCCATAGACCGAGCTGAATGGAAAGCCTTAGTCTGATAAAATAATTACAATAATGGGAGAATATTAGGCTATAGGAAATCCGTTCAACATTCAACTCTGAATTCAACTATTTTTGATCCAGTGTACACCACGACCCGCCATGCAGAGTGGCATGTCACACTGTCACAGCAAGCACCAAACCAATCCAGAGCTACAGATTGGAGCCCGTCGTCTGCAGTGCAGTGCCATTGTGCTTGAGATATGTGAAGTTCATTTTATCCAAATAATGATCTTCGGGAAAATGCAAACTTCATTAGGCGGTATTCGATTGATTGAAAAGCTGTAGGAATCCCAAGAAATCGACAACAATGCGCACGCCGGGTAAGCTTCTCGAGAGGGGCTCGACAGGAGGGTCGCCTTCGCAGTGCACCTGTAATGGTACTTTCGCCGTGTGCAGAAATGCCAATTGAAGAAAATCCATTATTGCTGCTAGACACGAACCTGATTGGAATTGAAACTGGACGGTAATCAATATCGGGTTAGGGGAAAGGCAGAATTGGGAATAATAAAATTCTCCATTGGTAATTGAAACGAGGAGGAGGGTGAGTGAATTGTGGATAACGTAACAGAATCGCCTGAAAAAATAGGCTTTTGATTACAGCAAACAAACAGTGAATACCTGAGTTGAAAAAAATATAGCGGCGGGATTGCAGAGCCACAAAAGCTGCAAAACGATTTCCTACCATATTTTTTCTATCACCATGTCGCGTCAGTTTCAAGTGCAATTCACACAAGTGCCATACGGCGCACATTCAATGGGTGGCGTGGGGGGAGCGACGGAAAAGCGACAACGCAGAAAACAGGGTGCACTGAATAATGAATGAATAAAGCTTTGTGTGCTCTGTGGAGCTTAAAACCAATCAAATTAAGCGGACGGAGAATCTCTTCTCTTTGAATTGTATTTCCAAACACAATCAAAAGTGTGCACATTCTGACACACGCACGCCCACGAATGAGGCTACACTCGAGTTCTTTCGTAATGTGGTGCGGCGATACCGGCGGGTGATAAAAAGTGGAAAAGTTCCCAATGAGGTGTTCGCAAAGAAAAAAATGTGATTGATTCAACTAGCAAGTGGCTTTGCATATTGTTAAATATTTGAGCTTTTTCAAACGTGAAGCAGACCGAGATAGACCAACAGAATTCACTTAAACGTAGAAACCCTAGACGAACGAGCGTACTTTTAAGATTCGTCAAAGTTTGATCATGTCCTACGGCTTGGCCAACTCAAATAAACATTGACTCAACCCTCTTTTTACGGCAGTTTGGCACGTGACGTAAAAAGAATTTGAAACATTATTGACATCCAAAAGTAAGCCTATATGTAGGCCCGCTCAGGAACCCCAAGAACAAAGAAGATGCTTTGTATCTCCATCATCTGCCTTCACCACTTGTTCCATACAAGGTCATCCCAGAATTTCCTGCAGACTACACGCGTAACCAAGGACCTAAGGTCTACAAGCGTATAGCGAAAGAGCTGTTATCTCTTGTGAAAAATGGTTTATGCCCTATTTGATATATTAAACCAAATTCCGTTCCAGGTCATACAAGAATTCCCTGGAATAAAGGTCTTGAGGTCTACCCGCGTAACCGATGGGCTGTTTTCTCTTTTTTTAAATGATTCATGCTCCATATGATCTATTAAACAAAACTCAATATGCCTTAAGCAGCCGTTCCTTTCCTGGTCATCCAATAATTCCCTAGACTCCTCAGCCGCGGTATCAACCCAATTATGTGCTCCGAGTATTTGTCTTTCACTTGCGTCTCAAATCCAGACATATGAGATGTAGTAAGATCTTCGAATCGTCCTGGAGTTTGAATCAAATGATCTGCCGAATCAGCCAAGGCTTCCATGATGTCCACAGCTGTGGTATCAACCCAGTTATGTCCTCTGAGTACTTTTCTTTCACTTGCGTCTCAAATCCAGACATATGAAATGTAGTAAGATCTCCATATCGTCCTGTAATTTGAATCAAATGGTCTGCGAATCAACCGCGGCTTGCATGATGTCCCCAGCCGCGGTATCATCCCAATTATGTCCTCCGAGTAGTTTTCTTTCACTTGCGTCTCAAATCCAGACATATACGATGTAGTAAGACCTCCAAATCGTCCTGGTGTTTTATTCAAATGGTCTGCCGAATGAACCGAGGCTTCCATGATATCCCCAGCCGCGGTATCACCTCAATTATATCCGCTGAGTATGTGTCGTTCACTCGCGTCTCAAATGTGGGCATCTGAAATCTAGATCAACATTTGAAAAGGGCGTAACAGCCAAAATTTATTCCTTCTGATTCTTTGTCTGCATATATAGCTATATATGTAGACGAAGAATAAGAAGGAATAAATTTTGGCTGTTACGCCCTTTTCAAATGTTGGTCTAGAAATGTTCTAAGATCTCCAAATTGACCTGGAGTTTGAATCAAATGATCTGCTGGATCAACCATGGCTTCCATGATGTCCCCAGCCGCGGTATCAACCCAATTATGTCCTCCGAGTTTTTTTCTTCCACTTGCGTCTTAAATCCAGACATATGAGATGTTGCAAGATCTCCACATTGTCCTGGAGTTTGAATCAAATGTTCTGCTGAATCAAACAAGGCTTTCATGATTTTCCCAGCCGCGGTATCTACCTGATTATGTCTTCCGAGTATTAATTCTTCACTTGCGTCTCAAATTCAGTTATATGAGATTTAGTAAGATCTCTAAATTGTCCTGGTGTTTTAATCAAATGGTCTGCCGAATCAACCGAGGCTCTCATGATGTCCACAGCCGCGGTATCAACTCAATTATGTCCTCCGAGTATTTGTCTTTCACTCGCGTCTCAAATGTAGGTATATGAGTTGTTCTAAGATCTAAGAAAAATTGCTCATACCCGTTTTGATCCATAGGACTAAAATGGATACCTCTTCAACTATTGTTCCATTCCAGGTTATTTAAGAAAATCATGGAGTACAAGTCTTTAGGTCTACAGGATTATTATTTTTAAATGGTTCATAGCATTTTACAACAATTTTTATGGTTTGTGCTGAACGTAAGAACGACACGACACTCATAAGAAACGCGACGCGAGACAAGACATAACACTTATAACACTTTAACTTGTTGACGATTGTAAGAACTATAAGTGTTATGTCATGTCTCGCGTCGCGTTTCTATGAGTGTCATATCATTTTGATCCATAGTTCATATTAGATACGCATTCAACAATTATTCCATTCCAGGTCATCGAAGAAATCTCTGAAGTCTAGACTTCGTGGCTGGGGACATAATGGAAGCCTTGATCGATTCGGTATACCATTTGATACAATCTCTATAACAATTGAGAGATCTTACAACATGTTACATGTTACAAAAACGCCGGAAGGGGTTATTGACGGCCCATGGCTTGTGAAGGCGATGAACCGCAAACGCGATGGGCTTTCGGCCTTCGAGGTGGCGACGGAACAGCTGGACGCCATCATCGACTCTGCGTCATCGAAGCATAATATCAGCAAGGACCTCAAGAGGAGCTTGCAGAAACTTCGAAAGTCGATGCTGGACGCCAAGCTGGAGAGGGCGGTCGGGACGGCCGAGTGTAAACCCGTGAAATCGGTGGAGTCGAGGTTCACCCAGACTGAGGCCCAAGGATTCGCGGACTCAGGCAAGGTCGAGTCGACCGATGGCGTGCCAGCTAAGACGGTGGTGCCAAAGTCTACCCAGACTGAGGCTCAAGTATTTGCAGGTACGTCGGGGGTGACTTCTCCAACGGAGCAGACACAAAACGGGGAGACAGTCTCCAGGGGATGAGCTCCCTGGGGACCGCTCCAAAACGCGGAGGATTACTACCCCGAACAATGGTAGTGGGTTGGGAAGCTGAACCCCGGCCAGGAACCTCCAAAACCGGGGGAGGTAGGACCTGGAAAAGTCCGTTCGCCCGGGAAAGACGACAGTAAGGGATTACGGCAGGCTGAGAGCTCTCAGCCGCACCAGACCAGGGAAATAGAGGGAATGACGCCTCCTGGACCCTGGACAAGAACACGAGGACACCGAAGACGT
The DNA here is from genome assembly GCF_024139115.2 of Armigeres subalbatus. NCBI lineage: Eukaryota > Metazoa > Arthropoda > Insecta > Diptera > Culicidae > Armigeres > Armigeres subalbatus. The sequence continues at coordinate 105,510 of NW_026941860.1, forward strand.
CAAGGTCCGAAAGGAAGGGCCAGGCGAATCAGGGTAGCAAGAAGTCTAGGTAGGCGCAAATCGATCCAGGGGCGATGCCCTAGTCAGAACGGCGGAAGAGACTAAGTACTCGGATGTTTTGAAGGCGATGAGGAGTGACGTCAAGCTCGGTGAACTCGGCGCCGACGTACGTCGAATAAGACGTACCCGGATGGGCGAGATGATACTCGAGCTGAAGCGGGGCGTCTCGCAAAAGGGCGCCGCCTACAAGAAATTGGCGGAGGAGGTCCTAGGCGAGACGGTCAAGGTGAGGGCACTCACGACGGAGGTGAATCTAAGGGTTAAAGACCTGGACGAGATCACTGAAGTCGAAGAGCTCGTCACGGCACTGCGGCGACAGTGTGAAGTGGAGACGCCCACCGCAGCCGTTCGGCTACGGAAAGGTCCGGCAGGGACGCAGGTAGCATTGGTTCGGCTATCTGCAGCGGACGCCTCCAAGGTAGTCAAGTTAGGGAGCGTCAAGGTGGGATGGTCGGTATGCCCTGTGCGCATATACGAGCAACCCGAAGTTTGCTTCAAGTGCCTGGAACCGGGGCACAAGCAATGGGACTGCAAAGGCCCTGACAGAAGCAATCTCTGCCGACGCTGCGGATTGAGGGACATAAGGCACAATGCTGCACGAACCCTCCCAATTGTTTGATTTGTTCCAGCAAAGCTGTGAACAGCAAGCACCCATGGGGGCTCGATGTGCCCGGCGTTTAAGCGTGCTGCAAAATCAAAGTGCAGGTAAAGCAGCTGGCTTGCTCGGCTTCGCCCGAGTGTTTGGTGTGCGCAGGTTTAGAGGAAACGGCGGAACACGTGTTGTTCGTGTGCTCACGTTTTCGCGCAATGCGTGACCACATGCTTGCCACATGTGGTCTGGACACTACCCCGGATAACCTAGTTCGGAGGATGTGTAAAAATGAAGCTGGCTGGAACGCCGTTTTATCGGCTATCGCCCAAATCGTCTCGGAGCTACACAGAAGGTGATGCGTGGACTCAAGGATGGCTAGTTCAGGCGCAAATAAGAGGTGGTCAAAGGATACGGAGTCGGCTTCATAGGTCATACCGGTGGTCATGCCCTGTGGTCGAACTCGATCCGTTTAGCGAACGAGTGGCCGCGCGAAGAACAACATGGTATCGGCGCTTTCGCGGCGTCAGTCAACCAGGCGGGTTCCGAGCCCGAGGACGGAAAGGGGTCCTCGTCAAGGCTGGGGCAGGCGTAGGCCTCGCGTCGGCAGAGTCCCTCTGTGTGCTGGCGAATAGGCCCTATCGCAGAAAGGTCAATTTGGGGTGCACGCGGCATCATCATTCTTGATACCAGTCGTGCAGAGGGAAGCAGGCGCGAAGTCGACCCTGCCCACCTTCCGAGGACATAGGGCGTTGTAAGGCCACCTGGAAAGCCGGCAATGCGCTGGCACGGTACCATGGTGTTCTTCTAAAAAAGCGAGTCACGATGTTCGATGCTGCAAGGACACGCAGCTAACCTCGAGGGTGCGTCATGCACTGGCCCCCTTTGAAGCATTACTTTCTGGTTGTACCGAAGGGACGATGGGCAGCGGCAATGGAAACGGTTTAGCTGGTCGGGGATGCAGCCCTGCCTCCCTCATTGGAGGTGGCCCTAACCCAGCACTTCCTGGTCAACCCAGGATGTCTGTTGAGCAGATTCCCCCATTGTTTAGGAAGAAAAAAAAAAAAAAAAAACAACATGTTACATGTCAGAATTTGAGAAATAAATAAATAAATAAATAAATTTGATTCAAACTCCAGGACAATTTAGAGATCTTTCAATACCTCATATGTCTTGTTTTTTGAGACGCAAGTGGAAGAAAAATATTTAGAGAATATATTTGAGTTAATATCACGGCTTAGGACATCATGAAATTTTTGGTTGATTCGATAGATCATTTTGAGACGCAAGTGGAAGAAAAATATTTAGAGAATATATTTGAGTTAATATCACGGCTTAGGACATCATGAAATTTTTGGTTGATTCGATAGATCATTTTATTTAAACTCCAGGACAATTTAGAGATTTTAAAACATATCATATGCCTGGATTTGATACGTAAGTGAAAGACAAAAAATCGGAGGACATAATTGGGTTGATACCGCGACTAAGGACATCATGAAGGCTTTTGTTGATTCGATAGACCATTTGATTCAAACTCCAGGACAATTTGCAGATCCTGAAACATCTCATATACATTGACTTGAGACGCAAGTGAAAGACAAATACTCGGAGGGCATGGGTGGGATGATACCGCAGCTGAGGACATCGTGCAAACCTCAGTAGATTCGGTAGACCATTTAATTTTAACTCCAGAACAATTTGGAGAAATTAAAACATCTCAAATGGCTGGATTTGAGACGTTAGTGAAAGACAAATAATCAGAGGGCATAATTGGGTTGATACCGTGGCTGGAAGCACCATGGAAGCCTTGGTTGATTAATTAGATTATTTGATTCAAACTCCAGAAGATTTTGGAGATCTTACAACACCTCATATACCTAGACTTGAGACGCAAGTGAAAGCCAAATACTCGGAAAGCATTATTGGGACTATACTGCTGCTGAGGACATCACTCCTCATCGCCTTCAAGACGTCCGAGTACTGGGCCTCGTCCGCCGTGATGACTAGGGCATCGCCCTGGAGCGATTAGCGCCTACCCTGAACTTCTTGCCACCCTCATTCGCCTGGGCCTTCTTTTCGGCCCTTGACGTCTTCAGTGTCCTCTTGTTCTTGACCCAGGGTCCAGAGGCGTCATCCCCTCTATTTCCCTGGTCTGGTGCGGCTGAGAGCTCTCAGCCTGCCATGTTTCTACCACCGTCTTTCCTGGGTGGACGACTGTTTCCAGGTTCTTCCTCCCCGGTTTTGGAGGTACCTGGCCGGGGTTCAGCTTCCCAGCCCCACTACCCTTGTTCAGGGGTAGTAACCCTCCGCGTTTTGGAGCGGCCCCAGGGAGCTCATCCCTGGAGACTGTCTTCCCGTTTTGTGTCTGCTCCATTGGAGCAGTCACCCCTGACGTCTCAAGTGAATACTTGAGCCTCAGTCTGGGTAGACTTTGGCACCACCGTCTTCGCTGGCATGCCCTCGGTCGATTCGACCTTGTCTGAGTCCGCAGATCCTTGGGCCTCAGTCTGGGTAGACCTCGTCTCCACGGATTTCACAGAGTTTACACTTGGCCGGGCGACCGCCCTCTCCAGCTTGGCGTTCAATATCGACTTTCGAAGTTTCAGCAAGCTCCTCTTGAGGTCTTTACTTATATTATGCTTCGATGACGCAAAGTCAATGATGACGTCCAGCTATTCCGTCTCTCCACCTCGAGGGCCGAAAGCCCATCGCGTTTGTGGTTCATCGCCTCCACAAGTCATGGGCCGTCCATAACCTCTACCGGTGTAGCCGAGGAGAAGGTTAAGTGACCCACGCTGCGCACCGAGCTGCCGACTATTGCCTCTGGCCTCTAGACGGAGACCTGAACAACCCACCTCTTGCGAAGGGGTTGTCGCCTACCACTAATTGAAGAATTGACTTTGTTTTCCAGGGAAAAGAGGTCCACCACGCCAGAGCCCAGCATGACGCGGTAAGGGACAATTACTGTGGAGGGTGCCTAGGTACCCCACAGGCTCCGTTAAAGGCCTAGCTCATTATTTCACCCCCCTGGCCATGCATCCCCTCGGCACGGGTCGCTTAACGTTAGGGATGATGGTCCCTTTGGTCGCACACCCTGACTCTAGCTGATGTCAGAAGGACAACAGTGTGCAGGCTGCACTACTAGCTAAGTACAAAACCCTTAGCTGGCGGTCGATTGTCATCGGAAGACCCGTGGAAGCGTGAGATTGGAACTTGTGAGGACCAGAGCTGTGTAGGTCGCTCTTTCCCAGATGTCAACTCACCATTTCGCAGCCCGTATGTGTGTGTATGTGTGTGCACCAGTGGCGTAGCCAGAAAGTTTGTTTGGGGGGGGTGTTGGGTTTCAGAACAAGAACATTTTTGAAAAAAAATTTGTCTCTGGGGGGGGTTATGACCAAAACCACCCCGTGGCTACGCCACTGGTGTGCACAAAAGCTAAGAAAATCATTAGACAACTTTTCATAAAGTAATCCTTAACCGTTTATCTCGCAATAAGTTTCATTCGATAGGGGGCAAAGCCTAGTTGATCACTAGTTGATGAACAAGAGAGACTCCCCCTCCCTCTTGTTTTTTTCCCAGAACAGTGTCCCTGTAGGATTACCACCGATTGTCGGAATTTTACTTCCGCAAACGAGTCCAATGTAAAACGAAGGCACGGGTCCTTGCAAAGATCGTAACGGGATCAGTGGGTACAAATAGCGCTGTTGCAATTAAAACAGCTTCGGGTAGTATTACAAATTTCCTTTAGCAAAGAGAGAAAAAACCGCACAGCACGATAGCACAATGCGGTGTGACGCGTGCTTGTGACTCTGCTACCGGAGGGCAGAAAATCGATTTCATTTCCAATGATTAACAGAAACAAACCCAAAGAATTCTGCCGGAAAATTTCACTTTTCGCCGACAACAGCCTAATCGATGATGTCACTTTAGTGAGATATTTGGTTTAGCTGCTTCAGTATTTGAAAAGCCACACTATTGATCATAAAGGATGTTTGCAGGTTCGTAAATGGATAAATTCGTAAAATTTTAGCCGAATAGTCTGTTTGTCTGGGTGAAAATGATTCACAATAATCAGTCCTGAAAAGGGCTGTCTTTAATTAATTCTTTTACTTCCTCTCACTTTTTTACCGGTGCCATAGAAAACGATAAACGATGCTTCCATCACGCACGGAAACCTAACTTTGCAAATAAATATATTTGTGTTTGAAAGCGAGTCGATTCTGCTTATTTTTCATATTTTTTTTTGATGTTTTTGAATGTAATCAGTAATCAAGAACTTGTAGCTAGGAGGATCCAAAATGTGTAAGGGTCCAAATCAAGTTGGCTACCCTAGCAGGTCGTATGTTCAATCCCAGGCTTGTCTCTTTCCTATTTTATATCTCTATCATAGTTCTTTCGGTGATTCTCGTTCTACCAAAACAATTTCTACTGTTAAACCTTCCACACTAACAATTCATGAAAAAAAAAACTTCCGTGGCATTTATGAGAGGTTGGTCATGTTAGGTTGGCCATGGCCATGTGTCCAATTAACCATCCTTCCCTTTTCCTTGCGGTACTACTCTACTACTCTCATTACAATAATCTAGACTTGTAGCACCTACAAACTTGTGCAAATTTCTTAGCACTTATGCTAATGCTGAATAAGTGTGGTCCATTTTACTGCATCAGTAACAGTACGAAAAGTACTGTATCCGATAGAATTGAAAGTTCATTAGTACTTATACGACTTTTATTCTTCTACAAAACGAAAGTCGTCATTCATCGTTCCCAGCTTCTCTTAAGAAATATAAACTTCCAATATCACCCCACAACACCGACGAAAACTCTTCCACGGGCGCTCAAAATTGAATTCGGTATTCTATTGTGGAATTTCGAACAAGGCCCGTTTCCTCCAAACCCTCTGCTGGCTGCACATGAATGCGGCACTTCCGAAACCGAACCAAAGACAAAAGCGAACAGGGTACATCCGGCATCCCGTTCCCCCGCGTTGCCATTTCCTAGCAGTTTAGCAGCAGCCACGGCCAACCGCCAACAGCCCACGACAAAAAGCTGGTGACAATTAATCTATTGAACGAAAATTATTCCGCATCCACACGATTCCAGTTTTCCATTATGTATTGATGAAATTTGTGATCGAAGTCGTTTCGTTTCGGGTAGTTGCGATGGTACTTTGGGTAATCGTTGAGAATGAAGTTGGCCAAACAAGCTTAGAAAGCTATTCGGTGTAATTTTGCAACGTAGATTTTCAATACCCGCTCAATATGATTGATCGTAGATGATTTTTTTTACTTCTGACACTGACTTCATTACTTTATATGTTCAACAGTGTCTCTGATACATCTTTGTTTCTAAATGGTACTTGAATGTTCAAAGTAATCGCATAAGCAATGTTTACCCAAGTACATCTGCATTGTTTTGAATAACCCCTGTCTTAAAAAATAAAGTATCGAGATATATGGCCATTTGGATTTCCACTGTGCAGCGATAACATTACCAGATACAGTTGCTTATTGGTTGTTGCGTTTGAAATAAGCAACAGACCGTTTTGAACAATTTTTATCAGTCAAATTAACCCAAATTTCGAAACATTCTCTTTCGTCTGTTGATTTATAACTCCCTCAAGTAAACTTCGGTTAAGTAAAAGAGGCAAAGGATACTTCCTCGTCATATGTCGTACTATCCTCTTTTCATTTTTAAGCGCACAACACGGAGCAATCCTGTAATCGTTTCGCTAGGTCAATTTTTTTCGCCTCACTTTTGCAAATTTGGGACATGCATGCAACCGACAGGCGAGTAATTATCGCCTTGTTACAAGCGTTCACGTAGAGCGGTTTTGCTCTGTCCCATCCGCTTTCCTCCGCAATCGCCGCGGTCCAAGCCCGGATTTGCCCGTTGGTGTGAATTTTTAATTGTCGTGGGACTGGGTTTCGGTTCGGGACTACCATCTTCTTTCGTACGCTACTGTATTATTCGTGAGCTCGTAGTTAAATGGTACACGGATGAGCTGTCAATTAAGAGTTCGCTAAATTACGGTGAGTGATAGCAGGGAAATGGGAAAAAAAGATGAGTTGTCAGGTAAATTGTAAATAGTAGAGTAGAGCAAATAATCATCAGTTCGAAATTTGCCAATCAACCACAATGGAAAAGCTGTTTCGTTCAATGCAACACTGAATATTTCGGATTTATCAAATGTCATAAAATTGGCAATGGCCTGGGAACGACAGAAAAATAAATCTGTCGTAACGCTACAATTCTAAAATGTCTAATTTTGACAGCTCACTACAAGTGCACCATCCATCAAGTACAAATAATTACTATTCAGCTTCACAATCCTTACCTAGTGGGTGAAGATGATGATGATGGTCCCGCCACATACCCCTACAAAGGTTTGAGCTGGACGAGTTATCTTTAAGATAATTAATTAAGATCAATTTAATCAGATTTGCAAACAAATAAAAAACGATCCGATTATTTCTACAGATATAAATTTGCATGTAACTTTCCATTACTATACAGCAAAAACATAAATTTAAAAATTAACTGCTGATATCAACTTTAAACTTTTGCAAGCATCAGTAGTGATACTTCGAGCTCTACAAAAGGCAATACTTGTGAAACCTCTCGCACAGATTTCATAAGTTTCACCAAAACCGTATTCATGTCATTTTATAAGATCGCAATCTACAACTCGTAAGCATCATACTTTTCTACGAAGTTCGAACATCACAAAATCCAAAACTTGTGGTACCTCTCCGTCGATATCAAAAGTTCTGAGTTCAGTCGCGAGTTAAATAATCTACCAGATGACTTACTACTAATCTAAAGAATCCTTCAAATAGCTCGAAAATTGCACAATTGTAAATAAATGTGAAAAATCATCTATATCTGGAATACGCGCGCGAGGCTCAAACTTTTGTAGACTACACAAAAGTCAAATTAAAATTACGTTAACTAAAAAATCCATCATCATCATCGAGGGCAAGTAATAGATCATTAAAGCCCCAATAATTAGGTAAATAAAATTGTTCATACAAAATATCCGTTTAAAAACAACTTCGTCAAGATACAAAATTAGTCATTAATAAAAAGTAGTTGATCGAGTAGCTGTACAAAAGGCAGCTTCAACGTGTGAAATACATTGTCGCTGGAATTCTGTTAGTGTCGCTGCACGTTTGATGTGCGTAGGCATCGAATTGAATACATTTATTTCTTTAAAAATAACGAATTTTGTGAAGCGTTATTCAAGAAATATGGTGTTCGTACATCATTCGCGGATCTAGTTCGCATACTTAATAAAATAATTGAGCTTGAGCTTGATGACCGTACAATTTGTAGTTGCTACTCCGTGATTGATCAGGACAATTGAAGTTGCACAGGGAACCAATAGTTGGGGCTCAAGAGTCCAGAAAATGGGATAGTTGCCCATCGTGGATAGGAGGGAATATTAGCGTGACATTCGTTGTTATTAGAGACCGAGATCATCTCTGCATCTCCGTAGATGTCACAGGAGAGGTTTTCGTTTTTTCCTTATTATTTATTGTTCAAAATAGCAAATTACGTATACATAGTCAAATATGATCTTAAATTTAACACATTATGCAGTACTTGTTTTTGTTTACAAACATAATGTATCTAATGAATGATTACAAAATTTTCTTCAAGTTAACTCTTCAAACTCCGTGTAACTTTGGATGCAGCAGAGGCTTGAAGTTGACGATTCTGCCCCCTCTCAATGTCGCCAGCTCAGGTTCCATATGCTGTCATAATGGGAGTATTTGAGGACTTGTTGAGAATTTGTGATCAATTGTTTCTTCAGCGCCACATGCATCACAGTTTGAACTTATCCGACGGTTTTCTCAAACACTAATGCATTATGTTCACTTTCTTTCAAGGAAGGAGCGCCCAACAGAGCTCTGGTCACCACAAGTTCCTATCTCACGCTTCCACGGGTCTTCCAATGACAAAAGACCGCCAGCTAAGGGCTGTGTACTTACTTGGTAGTGCAGCCTGGGCACTGTTGCCCTTCTGACATCAGCTAGAATGAGAAGGTACGTCTCGAGCGTCTGTTCACCAGGAGGTGTGGCTCAAACAGCGTCTGCCTGGTACCCAGCGGCTGATCAACGCAATGCTGTATCGCGTCAGCTATACCTAAGGTGACAGCCCCACCAGCGCGGTGTAGATAACACGACTCCGGTAAGGTAGTTTACTGAAGTTTCTCAAATACCACGAAAAATGAAGATAGAAGAAAAAGAGAACGTTTTTTTGGCAACCGACCCGGCAACGAAATAAGGTCTATGATTGAAAACTCGGTACCTAGAATGTCAGGACCCTAAATGAACCTGGACGAGTGAGCCTTCTGGCTCGTGAACTGCAGAAGGTTGGATAAAGAATTCCGATGGACTAGATCCAGAGAACGTGAATTCTGAGCCGTGGACCCCACGACCGACACTGCACTCAAGTATAACATCTATCACAGCGGCAGCGGAAAAGCCGAGCATGGAGTTGGTTTCGTAGTGATGGGCAAGCAGATGAAGCGAAACCCATTAGCGAACGAATCTGTGTGTTGAGGATATCAATTACAGCCTAATCAGCCTTTACGTACCGACAAACGATAAATCCGACGACGTGAAGGACACGTTTTATGAATGTCTTGATAAAGCCTATGGAGAGTGCCCAAAGCATGTCGTGAAAATTGTCATCGGAGACGCTAACGCTTAGGTCGGTAGAGAGGACTTTTTCCGTCCCATAATTGGTAGGGAGAGTCCACTACCAATGACAACGGCCTACGGCTAGTAAATTTCACTGCTGCCAGAGGGATGACCATCAGTAGCACATACTTTGAACGAAAAAATATCCGAAAACACACCTGGAGACACCCAAATGGAGAAACTTGCAACCAAATAGACCATGTTCTGGTGGATGGGCGCCATTTCTCGGATGTTATCGATGTGGGGACATTTAGAGGTCCAAACATGGACTCTGATCACTACCTCGTTGTCAGTAAAATTCGATAACGGTTGTCAACTGTATCGAACGAAAGATCACAGCGAACGATGCGTTACAATATCCAGCGATTGTCGGTGGAAGGAGTATCTACTGAGTACCGCCAGAAGATCGACGAACGAATAAGTGCAATTAACGTTAGCGAAAACATCGACGATCTATGGGAGTCGATCCATCGAGCGGTGAGCACAACAGCACGAGAAGTGGTAGGCACTGCACAGAGGCGACCCAGGACAGGTTGGTTCGATGTGGCGTGTCAGAGAGTGACAGACGAGAAGAACCGAATGTTGGTGTTGGGTACCCGATCGAATAGAGATCGAGACAAGGAAGCAAGGGCAGCCGTGAAACGAACCCACCGCAGAAAGAAGAAAGAATATGAAGAACAAGTGATTAGTGAGACGCAGGAAAAAAATGGAGCAGAACAATATGTGGAGGATCTATGAGTCTGTCAATGACGTGCGGAGAAGACAGCGCCATCTCCCGTCATGCTCGAGGGAGCGATTAGGAGAGCTGGTGTGCAAAGAAGAAGTATCATTGTCACAAGATCGCATATGCTCCTGGGATTTGCGGACGATAACGATATTATCGGGATTAATCGCCGTGCCGTGGAAGACGCTTTTGTGCCTTTTAAGAGGGAGACAGCGAGGATTGGACTAACGATCAATACCAGCAAAACGAAGTACATTGTCACTAGTGGTGGTGGTAGTGAAATGGTGCTGGATGGTGAAAAATTTGAAGTGGTAGAAGAACATTAGTGACGTGCGATGATGAGGCCGATAGCAACAGAAATTCGTGATCGGAAGTGGGGCTGGGTCGGCCACATTCTACATAGGGGCGGAAACGAAATCTGTAAACAAGCATTAGACTGGAACCCAGCGGGACATCACAGCAGAGCAGACCCAGAGGCTCATGGTGATGAAGCCTCAGTAAAGAAATAAAAGAAGTCGCCTGACATCTAACCTGGCAACAGGTTAAAGCGATAGCTGGACATCGCTCGGGATGGATATCTTTCAAGTCAGGCCACCGAAGGTGTGCAGGATCCATAAGTAAGTAAGTAAGTAAGCACATTTTCAAGAAAAACAGTGATATCCCTGCAATCCACCAATGTACTCCATGGTTGTTTAACTGTCAACGCAGATTACGACGAGTAGGCAACCGTGCTCCGCACCGAATTTGCAAATGTTCAAGCAAACGTTGTCAAGGAGAACTGATGGCTGTGTGACAGATCAATAGAGATAAAGCGAGTCATCGAAAAGGTGTCAATGAATTCAAGACTTAGATGTGCCGATTGAGTTTCCTAAATATTCTGAATGTCCATAAAATAATTTGCCTAAACTATTTGCTAAACCATTGCATTGGGGTCGTGTATAACAACTAGACTATAGATTTTGTTTAAGATTTTGGTAAGAAAACCGTGTTACGGAGCGATAGGTACGGTGTCTCCCGAAGTGTACCCTTCCGTAAGTTCCAGATTGACATTAAACGTAAGATTTATGAATTAAATAGAGTACGGAAATCGAAACTATATAAATCCAGGTCCGTTACATCGCAAAGCACAAATATCACTAGGAGGGGTGTGCTAGCATTTAGAAGCCAACCAAATTGTAAGCCTAGCATTAAATAACAATTATTGATGTATATGTAATCACATGAAGTTTACTTACAGTTGAACAAAATTTGTTGCGGATTGTGCCTCTGAGGATCTGCAGAATGGACGAAGGATGACTGAAGCTTCCACGGGACCTGGTAATGGAGAAGAGACAGGTTGCACTAGCTGCCAACGCCAGAACCAGCCAGAGAGTATGGTCCAATGCGACCGTTGCGATAAGTGGCAACACTATACATGTGCCGAAGTGGATATCGTCAATCGATCATACGTTTGTGTCGGCTGCACTAGTAATTAGCGGAAAGAAGACGTGATTTCTGTTCGAAGCAGGAGTAGCCATTCTAGTTCAACGTCGGCTTTTTCAGTTTGTGTCAACCAACTGATGGAGAGGCTCGGGCAGAACTAGCACTTCAACGTCGCCATCTAGATGAGCAACAACAGCTTATTGATCGAGTGCTTGGCGATGAACCAGATGGCCACAGTAGCTTGAAATCATCTAGCCATTCTAAGAACAAGACACCCCCAGCCAATGAGAAAATGCATTCCGCCGTGCATTCCGGGAGCGCCCACAATCTCGAATGTACGACGTTCAGCATCAGCGATTGGAACACCCCTTACTTCTGGGCTTCCTCTGGGTCCAGTTCCTCCAACAGTGCCAGAGCCATCTGCCCTGAGATCTCTTCAAAGGACGAACAACACTCAGGCTGCGCTACTGGAGCTCAAGCAGCGCATCGAACAATGCGAATCGCGCGCTGAGCCAACCCCAGAGCATTTGTCGGTTCTACACACCCAGTTAGAGATGTGCCGAAGCATGCTAGATGGATTTCAGTGCAGTGGAGCAGTTGGTGGCCTAATTCATCAGCCGGCTGTAAGTGATAAAGCAACAGCAAACGAAGCAAGCGATGAACGAAAAGTAAACTGGTTGCGGTACTGAAGAAGAGTCATGTGTTGCCACCAGCACGAGAAGAGGATGGTTGGCCTTATTCCAATCGGAGGTCTAGGGTTGGTACACTGGAAGAAGCCATCCCAGTTAATCATATATGGCCATTGAGGAATCCGGTAAGACAAGCTGGTCTAGTTTCGTTATGACAAGAAATCTCAACGCCTGAAATGCGTCCGAATATCGACAAAGTCACAGGTAAGCATTAAGCCTTTAAACAAACAAACGAATATCTATCGTATAGTCACTCCCAACGATTGATCAATTATATTACCCCTTGAATGTGAAACGGTTGGTACGGCTGTCCCCGTTTCTTCCTTTCGTAGATTCATAACTCTTCATTGATCATGTTATTTACTACTAAATAATCTGATTGCCGGGGAGTTATGGATTATCTCCCAAATTCAAGCCTGCACGGTGGGCCTGGCCGTTTTAATACTTGTGTCATATTTACAATATGCTGCAAATATTAATGCAGACAAGAAAATGCTCGGGAATACAACCGACATTTCCAGGATGCTTTTCAATACTGGCTGTGCATGTGCTAAGACAAGACAAGACAAGACAAGACAAACGAATATCTATCGTACAATTGCCCCCCGACCAATGAAGAAACAATTTCCCGCGAGCAGACGCGATTTAACGCGCGCCCGGTTGTATACAATATGTCTCCTATCAATTTCCGTGAGCAGCAGCGAGTAGCATACGCGCGCCCGGATGATACGATTTTTTTGACAAAATACCAACCCAAATACAAACCAATCGGTAAACAATCATCCGAAAACTTATCGCGTATGGTTGATTCGTCTCAGCCCGCTCGTCTGTCACAACAAGTACGCAGAAACCCCTCAATAGCATCCTGCGCTCCCACATAGCAGCAGCTAGCAGCAAGACAGTCCCTGGCTAAGGAATTACCTTGTTTCTCCAGTGACCCTGCAGACTGGCCAATCTTCATTTCCAGTTACCGGTATTCAACTGAGGCCTGTGGATATTCCAATGGAGAGAATATGCTCCGCCTACAGAGATGATTGACCGGACCGGCGTTAGAAACTGTGCGTAGGAGATTGGTGTTACCAGCTTCGATTCCGCAGGTGATTGAGACACTACCCGGGCAGAAGCCATGAACAGAATATCAAAACATGATATGGACTTGATTGATATAAGAGATAAAAGAACAGGCAACAATATCAAAAATTTGCACCGAAATATCATTTAAATATCAAGATATGCTATGGATAAGAACAAACTAATGGCACATGATATTGATCACTTATTATAAATAGCATAACTTGATCTTCTAATGACATTTTCGTGCAAAATATTGATATTATCGTCTGATCTTTTATCTCTTATATCAATCATGTCCATATCTTATTTTGCTATCTTATCAACTTTTGATATTAATGAGCTATTTTCGTCTACTCGGGTATGAATGCGATTTGGACGTCCAGAGCTTCTCATCAACGCCCTACTACAGAAAGTGCGGGGAATTCCAGCTCCGAAGTCGGATAGACTGGAAGGACTTATCGATTTTGGAATGGTTGTACTAGCTCTTTGCGACCACATTGAAGCGGCAAATAAACGCGCTCATTTATTGAATGCTGCTCTTCTTCAGGAACTTTTCGCAAAGCTCCCAGCAGACCAACGAATAATGTGGGCGGGATATAAAAGAGGGTTCCAGCTAGTAGATCTTAAAACGTTTGGTGATTATATGGCGTCAGTTGTACAAGATGCAACCAGTGTGGTGACTTTCGAGCCGGAAATGAAAAAAATTACCACTCGCGACCGTCCAAAAGCTAGAGGATTCGTGAACACTCACGCAATCGACAATCCAGTAAAATCAAAAGATTTCTCGAACGAGCTGAAAGAACCGCCCAAGCAGTTCGACTGCCTGCACTGTAATAAGAGTGGACACCGAGTTCGCGACTGTGAAGCCTTTTTTTTTTTTTTTTTTTTTATTGTCAACCAGTATATTTACACTAAATCTTAAAACTATCAGCTCTTCCGGTCTTTAACCATAACTGAGCAGTGATTCGATCCTTATTTGTATTTAAAATTAATAGTTTCATGATGCGGATTCTCGTATGAACTGTTATCATATCGATGTGTCGGTGACTTCCGTCCGTGGTAGGTTTAACCTTTTAGTATAATGGAAATTTAGTGCAGATTAGAGGCGTATTTTGCTTTTTTGAATGAACACGTGAATCAGATGCATCATTTTAATGTCTTTACACCCTAAAACATCTCGGATTGAAGAGTACTGCCTTCTATTCATTGACGCCATATCATTTTTAAGTATTTCTCTACTCTCAGAATACCGAGCGCATGACCACAATGTATGGTCAAAATCTTCGTATGATACTCCACATTCGCACATGTTAGATTCTGTCAACTTTATACGATAGAGGTGACTTTTAAGTAAATAGTGATTTGCCATCAATCGTGAAATATTTCGAATGAATGTTCTGTTTATATCCAAGTCTTTGAACCAGCAGTTTCTAGAAACTCGTGGAAATATTGAGTAGCACCAGCGACCCATTTCAGAGCTTTCCCATGATTGTTGCCAGTTTTCAGACACATATTGCCGAATCGAAGCTGCATATTCTATATTTTGTGTCCCACATTCAAACAATATCCCTTTCAGAGCTCCTATCTTTGCTAAGGCGTCAGCTTGATCATTACCATATATTTTGCTATGTGAGGGAATCCATAAGAGTTTAATCATAAATCCTTGAGTCGTCAAGGATTTGATTATCTCCTTGATTAGTAAAACTGTTTGATTAGAGTCACTACGAATCCGATTTTGTTGTAATGCTCTTAAAGCACTAAGACTATCGGAACAAATAATGTATCTACTGGGGTGAAGCTGCTGGATTAATTGGCATGTGAAAAATATAGCAGTTATTTCTGCGGAAAACACCGAGCATGGATCTTGCACGCGAAAGAAATACGCGATTCTTTCGTTATATACCCCAAACCCTGCTGAACCATTTATCAGAGAACCATCCGTAAAATAGATATTTTCAGAGCATTCAAATTCTACTTTTCTCTGGAAAATGTGTTGAGCTATCCTATTCACTTGCTGAGACGGTATGTTTTCGAGTTCTACCAACATAGATTCATCTATAGTAGGTCTAAATGAGTGGATGTTAACATCGAAAGAATGTATAGTTGTTGTAGGTGGGTTCCTGATATCTATACTTATACAGTGTCGATATGCTGATAGTAATCTGCTATCAGATGGATTGATTTCGAATAGCTCGTCAAGAATATCCACCAACGGATGGTTTTCAACTAGACATTTTGTTATAAACCTACAATTAAGCTCATGGTACCTTAATTGTAGCGGCAGAACTCCAGCTATGACTTCGACCGTTTTGGTGTGTGTTGAATGCATTAATCCAATGCTGATTCTTAGACATTGGTATTGAATTTTCTCCAATTTATTGAGGTGTGTATTATAAGCTGAACCGAACGTAAAACATCCATATTCAAGTACAGATAATATGGTAGTTTTATACAACGTTATCATGTCAGTGGGGTTAGCTCCCACCATGTCCCTGCTATGCTTTTAAGAAAGTTTACTCTTCTCAAGCACACTTTTCGAAGGTACGAAACTTGAGTGTTCCAAGTCATTTTATAATCGAACCAAACACCTCGGTATTTGTGTTCCAATACCTGTTGAATTTCCTCGCCGTACCTATATAGGTTGAGTTCTGGGAAGTTGCGTTTCTTGTAAAAGAATAGATTTAGTTTTAGTTACGGAAAATTTAAGTCCGTGATCATTAGCCCAGATCTCTATACGATCTAAGGATTGTTGCATGAAGTGTTCTATCACATATCTGTCATTTCCAGAAATACTTAAAACTTTGTCATCTGCAAATTGATAAAATACGCATCCATTAGGTAATACTCTGTCGATATCACTTGTATAGATATTGTACAAGAACGGGCTCAAGCATGACCCTTGTGGTATCCCAAAGTAGCTGTATCGAGTTGTGTATAGCGTATTCTTTTTGTAGAATTGCATTACTTTGAATGACAAAAGGTTGCTTAAATAATTAACAATGATGGTGGGCAAGTCGTACGCCCCAGAAATATCCAAGAACACTGCTGCACACTCCTGTTTTTTATTGATACTTAAGTGCAAATTTGACGTTAGAAGTGCCAAACAATCCCTGGTCCCTCGTCCTTTACGAAATCCGTATTGCGAGTTAGCAAAAATATTTTCACTTTCAGCCCATATTTCTAATCGGTTCAACAGCATTCGTTCCAGTAACTTTCGAAGACATGATAAAAGGCAAATTGGACGATACGAATCTGCCAACGACGGGTTTTTACCAGGTTTCGCCACACTTACTACTTTGATTTGTCTCCAATCATCTGGACAAACATTTTGTACGATAAAGTCATTGAATATACCTAACAGAATTTCTTTTGCCATTTCCGGTAAATTGCTAAGTACAATCGATTTAATTTTATCTAACCCCGGCGAAGTATTAGTAGTAGAAGCTAACGCCATATTTAGTTCGTCCAAACTAAAGGGACTCCCCAAATTCTCAAATATCTCATCTCGATGATTGGAAAAATACTTTATATCCGGTGCAACATAAGGTGGACAAATCTTTGATACGAACTGCTCTACCCACTCTTCTGAATATTCTGTAACGGGTTCTGCACATGGTTTACTGTTTCTCATCTTTTTAGCAATTGACCAGAGGGTGTTTAATGACACATCCTTGTTCAAAGGACTCTACAAATTTTCTCCAATAACTGCGCTTTTTATACTTTGTTACCTTTGTGAAGATAGCTTCACATTTTTGTAATTAAAAAATCCTCCCTAGTTCCTGTTGAGCGAAACCTTTTGAATGCCTCCGATTTTGCTAAGAGCTTTTCTGAGCATTCCTGTCCCACCAGAATGTAGGATTCCGGATACGGTGCGATTTTCCCTGATTTCCAGACTTCACCTGTTCAGTTTGAGACTTCATCATACAGCAAAATAGAGTGGTAGTAAATTTTTCATATCTATTATTTACAGTTTGACACTCTTCCAGAGAAGATAAATCAGATAATAATAGTTTTTTGAATTTGGTCCAGTCGAGATGTTTTGTCAAATCATAGATAATATTTTCAGTATCACTATTCGTTCTATCCGACGTACTGTATTCAGTAATTATCGGCAAATGATCACTGCCATTTGGGTCTTCAATCACTTTCCAGGTACAATATAAAGACATGGAATTAGAGCATAATGTCAAATCAACGGAACTCGATAAGTTTGGCGGACTAGCTATCCTCGTATACGATCCGGTATTCAGTATATTCAATTGGTATTCATCAATTATGTCATACAGCATATTACCTCTTGCGTCATCTCGAAGGCTTCCCCATGCTACACCATGTGCATTTAAATCACCTACTATAAAAAACGGTTCCTCAACTGTTGAAAGAATTGTTTGAAAATTGCTTATTGTACATCGACCGTTGGGAGGAATATACATGGAAAGAATAGTTACGAGCTGATTATTGATTTTTACTGAAACCCCAATACACTCCACGCTTCCTGCTGTAGGAAAACTAACTGATCTGAACTCAATTCCGTTACGTACACCAATCAGAACACCCCCGTAAGGTTCATCACGGTCTTTCCGAATTATATTGTAAAAAGGTATATGAAAATATTTACTTTCAACAAGCCATGTTTCAGAAATGCAAAATATATCTATGTTGTTGCTCGACAACATGATTTTGAGACGATCTAATTTTGGAATTACACTATGTGCGTTCCACTGAAGTATTCTGATTTTATTTTTTGACTCGATAGTAGCCATTAGTGATTTACGGATAATTCAAGGGGCGTCGGTGAGGAGAACAACATCTTACAGAGAGAGGACAGAAGCGGGGATAATTTCTCGATCAAGTCGATCCAAAACTTGTCAATTTTGAAGAATTCTCCAATGATTTTGAGTATTTTTGCGATAATTTGGTCTGAGTCGGTGGCAACACGTTCAGGAATATGCTCTTGAATTTTA
This sequence comes from Armigeres subalbatus, assembly GCF_024139115.2. Taxonomy (NCBI): domain Eukaryota; kingdom Metazoa; phylum Arthropoda; class Insecta; order Diptera; family Culicidae; genus Armigeres; species Armigeres subalbatus. Next base: position 123,743 of record NW_026941860.1, read on the forward strand.
CGGAATCCGGGAATGTCTCTACCGGCAGGAAGCGGCGGAAAAGGATCACCCGATCTTTGAGGGAGCTGCTGGCTGACAATATTTTGTTCGGTATTTCTACGATTTTGTTGTTCATTCTTTGTGGAGACTCTGACATGATGTAAGCGATCTTCAAGCGAACCACTTCCCTTCCTTCGTTTTCTTACCGGAGGACTACTACTACTATGCGAACTGCTGATTCCATCATGCTCATGAATTGCATGCTGGGCAAGTGATTCGAATATATTTTCAGACAGAATGTTGGGGCTAGCTTGTTTGATCATCTCCTCATATGTTGACCGGCTACGATTGAGTAGGTGTCTTTTATGCTCCTTCTTCTTGGCTAAGTAGCTCCTACTAAGGGTATGCGATAACACACTTTTTCCTAACGAAACGAAACGAAACGAAATTTAAAATGTTTATGTTGATTCGGATCGAAACGAAACGAAATATAGATTTCTTTCGAGACTTCGAAACGATACGAAATCAAGGTTCATTTAATTCGAAATTTTTCGAAACGAAACGAAATTTAGATTTTTTTTTCCGCGGAATTTTTATTGAATTGGTTTTACATTATGTACGCAATTCTGATTCCACTTTTTCGAAGTCGAATAACTGTTATACGACCAAAAGAGTTATAATAACTGAAGAGGCAATCTATGATAAATCGTCACATTCTCGCCGCATATACCATTGGCGATAAGGCAATACCCCAGCATTTGTGCCACTTTCAAAGGAATTCATCGTGGAGCGTGTGCATCAGTTTTATATCAGTAAGTATATAAAAATACAGACGGATGAGTGAATTAATTAGATAGTGAAGATTCAGTTCGCGTCAGTAAGCAGAACGATCGGCCGGTCATCGAAAATGTTGTCCTGCTTTGTGCGGTTAGCAGGGAGATCGGCTGGTCATCGACAATTTGTTCTGCTTAGTGCGGTCGGTAATTTAAATAATTAGTGTTCATTCGATTATGTTTTGAATTGATCAAACTACACGCTATACACGGCATACCGTTTACCAAAACGAACCCTGCCACAATACCTACCCCTACCCCATATATCCAACATCCCAGTGATTTCTCGTGGAAGTGCAGATGACTCGTCGGCTTCTATCAAAGCGAGTATGACGCCAACAAGTTCCTACCTATTTGTCAATTGACCTGCATTCGGACGCAGCCGGCGCTGGTATTGCTAATATTTGGGTCACCAGTTCTTACACATTGAAAATGATGTAAGTCCCAAACTTCATCTGTTGGTTCTCTGTTGTAATTACAGCTCACCTGGCAATTACGGAGTAGCAACCGTGGGCGGTCAATCATGCTCATGCTCAGTAAATATATAAAAAATAAAGAAATTGTGGGATTTTTATATACAGATTCAAATTTCGTTTAAGACCTTAGTTCACCTAAGAATTATGTAATTATGCTGAAGCTTGCTCCATATTGTCTTTGTCAGCGTGGTTTTACAGTATTGACTAAGTCAAAATTTGAAAAAGGATGCTTGGATTTATTTTTTATTTAGTGGGATACTTAATTATGTATCCACATCTGCCAGAATTGATATTACTAGATCAACATTTGAAAGGGCGTATCTGCCAAATTTTATTCCTTCTTATTCTTCGTCTACATATATAGCAATAGCATACATTTGCTCGCAAGAAGAATCCTGTGCACCTTTCTAGAATGCACAAAGATATATATTTCAGATCGAATTTCACAGACCCATACTGCCGCTAACCGCAAGTCGAGCACATCTGTATATGGGCGTCTATATGCAGATGTGCTCGACTTTCAGTTAGCGACAGCATAGTCTTATATACAATCAGCTCGACAAACTGAGCTATTGTGTGTGTCCTTGGCATATGAGAACAGCTGTTATGGTCAGTATGTGCTGAAAGCAATCATAAGTAAAAAATTCTCAGCAATTTTAATGATCTTTCAACCCGCTCTTATTTTTTTTGTTAATTCCATGCGAAGATCTAGAAATGCCCACAAATCTGCAATGTTCCTCACCAGGGAATCAATTTTTCTGGAATGCGCGTGCGAAAAAAGCGACAAAAGCAAACCAACGACAAAGCTTTGTTTTTGTCTTAGATAATAATGACAAAGAGCTTGAGCTTGAGCTTGATTGACTGCTCGTAGTTGCTACTCCATTATGACCAGATCAGCTGTTCTTGCACAGGGAACCAACAGAGGTTTGCTTGGGACTAGCACACATCTTCAATGTACAAGTACTGGTGATCTCATTTGTTAGGTCATACTGGCGCCTGCCACGTCAGAATGCAAGTCAATGTAGGGAAGAAGAAGGAAATGATGATGCAATCACTCGCCCACTAAAAACCAAGTATACCTCTGCACTTGCCACGAGTTCATGCAGATTTTGTTGGAATTTTTAGGTTCGGTTCGAGAGGCAGAGGTCCGTCTTGGTTAACGAGCTGCCAAATGTGATAGATAGGAGAAAGCAACTGATGGAATTTCTAATTGGATGTAGGAAACGAGCTCTATAGTTCATTTCCAATTCTAGCAGATTACTGTTAGAATACTCAAGTTGAAGGTATAGGAATAGTAATGGAAACGGTTTGGAAGTTCATTTCCAGTTCTAGCGATTGCTAGAACATGAGAAATATAGAGAAAGATACAAAGTAGGAGAATGGAACGGACCTGGGATTGAACCCACGACCTCCTGCGTATGAGGCAGAAGCAGTAGCCATATGACTACCAAGCCCGTTTTACGGAGATAATAATGACAAAGATCCGAAAATTTTGTCAGCATAAAAAAGAAGACAATCTAGTTGCTAACTTTTCAACCCGTTATTTTGCATTATTTCTAGAGCAAATTTCGGTTTTATGCTATCATAGTTTCTGCTTTTATAGAAATATTAGAGAATCGAACAATGATTACAAAATAAGCATCGTTTTCTCGGAAATATAAGAGCATGCAAGGCAAATGATTCTTGTCATATTGTATTTGGCTTCGGATAAAGGTTTGTCGCTAAGTGCGTTTGTCAGTAACAAACTCTGTTGATGACAAAGAGTATACTGTTAGGCGTTGTCCAAATATTGATTCCCTGTTCCTCACATATTGTGCAAATAGTCAAAGAAGAGCTTATTAGCTTAATTAACTGTACACATCATAGTTGCTAATCATGATTGGTTGAGAAACAGCAAATATACCCAGCTCACCAATTTAATAATATTCTTGGGATACAAAAAAGTTATTCTTATTGTATACTTGCTTCGGAGTATCCAATTCATGACCAACAACGATGCTGGTCACGTGCTTATAGTCAATTTAGGATAAGGAGAGGAAAATTAGTTTAACACTCATTGTTTTAAGAGACCGAGGAATACTCTGCATCTCCGTGAGCGCTACGGAAAAGGAATCGTTGGTTGAGAAGGTAATTCATGTGAAACCCCTTGTAAGGCGACAAAATATTTATTGTAAACGAATTTATTTTGAAAGCAAGAAGATGAAAACTGTGTTTCAAATCAATCCAACGCAAGATCAATGTGCTTCGTTTAATAATCTTCTACAACACGATCGATTCCGCACTAAATTATGTTGTGCTCTTCGATGCAGACATTAGTTTTATCACTTCGCGTTCTCCCACTAATTAGCTGGCGTGATCAGCATCAACACGATCGATTGCACACTGGTTAAACAAATTTTTGCTGCGCGAGGCAGATTTTTCCACTTCGCGTTCTCCCGGACTAGCTGCGGTCCCATGACCAGCAGCAACACAATCGATTCCGCATTCATATTATGCAAATAGTAGAAAAATATCACAAAATTGAAATCATGGAAACACTGTAGACGTTTTATAGAAGAAAACTACTTACGTATCAACTTGACGATTTCGTTCAGCGGCGCAGCCAAAATTTTTATAATATAAAGTATGGATTCGTTTAAATTTGTTTCGAAATTCCGCGGAATTTCGTTAAATTTCGTTAGAAGCTAGTTTTTCTAGCGAAATTTTTGACTTTTACGAAACGAAACGAAATCAAGAAATCAGATTTCGCCATGCTTAAATTCCGCGAAATTCCGCGGAATTTCGTTTCGAACCACCTGAAACGAAATTTTTCGAAATACCGCATATGCTTAGCTCCTACAATTCTTCATGGAATCATGTTGGCTTCTGCACAGGAGACATTTCTGTCCCTCTGTAACAACTTTTTCGCAAGCATCTCCTTCATGATGTTCTCCACATTACAAACACTGCGGTTTGTGAGAGCAGCACTTACTAGTGTGGACCTAAACGACCACACTTTCGGCACAGCATTACTTTTGGGGAGTATAGACGGACTTTCAGCAGGGCACCATTCAGACAAAGATAATCTGGTAAAGCTGTCCCTGCAAACGTTACTCGAATCGCATTCGATTCTTTGAAAGAAGCTGCATTAGATGCTGACTCCTCACACATTTTAAGCCGTACGCAATCCAATATTGGAATTACTGATAGCATAGTTTTTACCCTGTCCAAATTGAATCACTTTTTTCGGAGAGATCATTTCGTCATATACAACGCCGTCAATTTCCACTTCTTCGGCTGGAATGTACACTCGGTAAATGCCATTGAACCGTGGAAGCGTAACTGCTTCGTTAGCTTCGGTTCGGTCGGCCATTTTTACTCGAATTTTGCGGAGTTCGATTTGCTTGATTTCCTTGACTGATTTGAACTTTTGGTTCAATTCAGCCGAAATCAAAAGAAGATTTAAAGGTTTATCGATTTTGCGGAAATATATGGTGAATGGGCCTTCAGCGCTTTCAGGGTATACCCTTACTCGTGGTGCGACCGATATGCCATTGGAGATGACATTCTCGCGAAAGATACTATCAGAAGTTTTACCTTCTATTCTAAGATTTAAAGCTCCATCAGGAGGGTCTGGTGGATCGTCCATTCCATCCATATTTTGGATGAAGGACTCTTCAGATGCTTTATTAAATTGAGTACCTCTGATCACGTGTTCAGTCGAACTTATGAATAGAACAAAAGGGGCTACTTTTCTTTTTCAGTGTGTAGAAACAAATGCTTTGTGTGGAGCACTAACTTCGAACAATATACCTCGAACAATAATTATTCCTCACAAAACGGAGAACGAGAGCTAACGTCTGTCTACACTGACTACTGATCTGCGAATGAATGACTGTGAAGCCTTCAAAAAGATGAGCGTCGACGAGCGCTGGAGGCGTGTTCGTTCACTACAGTTATGCCAAACTGCCTGTTTAACCATGGGCGACGGGCACGGGACGAAAAGCTTGCGACATCGAAGGGTGTCAGTTTCGGCATCATCAGCTTCTGCACTCTCAGAGAGAATCGTCGGCTCTCAAGGTTCAAGTGCCAGAGCACCACGCTTACCACCACTCAACCTCATCTAGATTATTCCGTATTATCCCTGTGATGCTACACGGGAACAACGTGTCAATTTAAACGTTTGCTTTCGTAGATGAAGGTTCCGACTTCCGAGAAAGGATCGCAGCAGATAGCACTCGATATCACCGGGATCGATCACCGTAAGCGTTACAAGCTGATAAATGCGAGAACCGTGGAGAACCTTAGTCTGCGTGGAGAACCGTGGAGAACCTTAGCCTTCCAAATGAAGGAAGCCGCTAAACGACACCCACACTTGAAGGGTATTCCGATCAGTAGTTATCAGAATGCTAAACCTAGGATACTAATCGGCATCGATAACCTGCGGCTGGCAGTTTAACTGAAAACACGAGAAAGTATAGGGTCAGTCCCGGTGGCGGTTAAGACAAGGCTAGGTTGGTGCGTTTACGGTCCTCGCAGAAACAATGAACGAAAATCGTACAGCTTCCACGTTCACGAATGCGATTGTAACGAAAACCTTCACGGAATGGTTCAGGAGTTTTCGATATTGAATGTACTGGAGTTGTTCCGACAATTAATTCATTGACAAAGGAGGAAGAGCAAGCACTGACTATCATGGAGACCACAACTAGAAGAGTTGGACAGCGCTTTGAAACTGGTTTACTGTGGAAAGAAGATCAGGTTGAATTTCCCAACAGCTACTTGATGTCACTACTTCGTCTGGAATGCTTGGAGCTTCGGATGGAACGCGAAACAAAACTGAAAGAGAATCTACACTGACTAATACGCAAGTACGAAGAAAAGGGGTTACGCACATGAAGTAACACAAACAGAGCTCGAAGCAGCTGATCAGAGAAAGATGTGGTATCTACCGATAGGAGCGGTACTCGAGCAAAATGAATAACTCATTGATAACAAATTCTATTATCCGGTTATCAGACATTTTGATAACTGAATTTGTTATCATTTTGGCTGAATTAACAGCCAACAAAACAAAAATGATACTAGAATTTTGCTCCTGAAATAACTAAATAAAAACAAATTAAGTTATTACTGATACCAAATTGATAACACATTTTGTTATAGGGTGGGTGTACCAATTGTCGCCATACATAAGAACAACTATTTTTTAAAAAAAATAAGTAAAAGGCATGTTGGTGCATTTTATATATCAAGCGAATGGTTTTACTTCCTGTTCCTTAGAACAGCTGTGAAAACCACAATAAAATTTGTTATTATCCTCAAAATTAATTAATCCATAATAGGAACGCATGCACCAGTTGTGGCACTATTTTTATTTTTGGTTCCTTATTTGGCAAATCCCATTGTTTTTTTTATGGGACTGGCCAAATAGGGATTACTAGTGCATAACTGGTGCAAAGGACGTCAAAAATTAAGCAAAATCCATTTTTACAATTATGCTTTGCTTGTTTTGGAGGAAATCAAAGGTGTTATCGTATCATATGAATATGCTTTATCGATATGAACTTGGTTTGCTGTGATCTGATTGGCCACTTGGCATATAAAGCACTAGTGCGACAACTGGTGCTATAGCCATAACTGGTACACCTAGCCTACATGTTATTCACTCAAATAACTAATTTAGTTATTATTTAGTTATCAGCCATCACTGTTCTATCGACCAAAATACTAAGTCTTTTTTGCCGACTTCGTTACGCATTGAAAAAAATGTTGGCATTCACTGGGATTCGAACTCGAATCGAATGATTGTACGGCGTCAGCTCTAGGCACTCACCCAATTACGCTTTCTTGAGGAGCAGGAGAGAAGAGCACTACGCTTTCTACGATCTTGCATTTACTGAAGACTATTTATTATCAAATCAGGATACCATAACCACTTATGTAAATAACAGTCGGCTGGGCTGGACAGAGTGCAAAAGCAGAATAACTTATTAATAACAAACTTAATTATCCAGTTATATTGATAACTAGAATTGTTATCACTCTGGTTGAATTACAAGTTAACATAGCAAAAATGATAACCGAAATGACAAGGCTTCGGTTGATAGTAAAAAAGGTGAAACGTGAATGTGTTGTCTGCAAGATGCATCAAGTTCGACCTACAATTCCGCTGATGGTATCTCTTCCACCTGCACGTCTGGCTCATCATGATAGGCCTTTCACCTATGCAGGTGTTGACTATTTTGGGCCGCTGTTGGTTAAACTTGGGCGGTCAAACGTTGGATCGCATTATTTACCTGCAGCCCAAAAAATGTCCAATTAAACAGATGAAATTGAAATTAAAAAATTGAAAAATGCTCCTTAAAAAGTGATCATTTTTCCTTAAATTATCTAACAAATTACCTTGAAATACATAAAATGCTCCGTAAACATTCGAAAAGCGTATTGTAAAAACGAAAAAAATGTACCGTAAACAATTAAAAATGCTCTTAAAAAAGCAAAGATTTGCTATGTAATTAATGATAATTGCGCAGTATACTGACAAAATAATTATTATAAAATAGTTCAAAAGGTACCTTGAAATTTGCTATCATAAATTAGAATCTTATGCACAATTGTATAGCCCTCTAGAGTTTATTGCTGATTGTTCTGTTTAGTAACCCTACCCAGCAAACACAAGATCGTATATCATAGCGAATAAATGTACAAAGTGGAGGCCATATAGATACATTTTGCATGCAGTCAAATGGAGGCATGCGCCTATATCGCCTCCACCATGTATACTTATTCGCTAGCATATGCGACTTTGTGTTGGCTGGGTATTCAACCGAAAACTAAGAAAAATGCTCCTAAGGATGAATAAAATGCTCCATAAACAAATAAAAACTATAAAATAAAAAAATTAAAACTCCATAAACAAACTTAAACTAAGAAAAATGCTCCCTAAAATAAAGAAATGCTCCTTAAACCAACGAAAAATGTTCCTTAATTTGAGGAAATGCTCCTTAAACGAAAAACAGTGCTCCGTGAAAAATCTAATGCTCCATAAACTTATAAAATGTAATCTTAGCCAACATGCAATTCAAAGCATTGTTTACGAAATTGTGCACCTGGCTCACAGACAAACAGACGTCCCAGACAATTGCACATCGAATGAAAAATGTTTGGCGATACGAATTTCATTAAAGTCACATTGCATTTAATATGCTAATCGGTTTCTTCATTAACCGCATAACCACACACGACTTGAATAACTCGGAATTGTCTTCTTCTTCTTTATTGGCTCTACATTCCTACTGGATCTGAGCCTGTTTTTTTAGCTTAGTATTCTATGATTAGCATCTCCTCAGTTATTAATTGAAGCATTTCTATGCCCGTCAATGCATGAGTATGTATTTCGTGTGGCAAATACAATGGATACACTATGCACAGGGAGTGGAGAATCGAGCTCGCCATTTCCGGATTGGCAATCCTACGCCTCTATTCGCAAGGCTACTGGAGACCGAACTCGAAATTGTAAAGCACACACAAAAACTGCTAGTGAGACTACTTTCAAAAAACAGAGCTAAATAGTCGCCTTACAAAAATAAACCTGAAGGAACGTGGCGGTGGATGCTTTGACAGCACGTGCAGTTTGTATTGTGAATCAATTTTACTCATTTACATTTTATAAGTTTAAGGAGCATTTCTTTATTTTAGGGAGCATTTTTCTTAGTTTTCGGTTGAATAGGGTTACCAAGCAAAACAATCAGCAATAAACTCTAGGGGCTATACAATTGTGCATAAGATTCTAATTTATGATAGCCAATTTTAAGGTACCTTTTGAACTATTTTATAATAATTCTTTTGTCAATATACTGCGCAATTATCATTAATTACGTAGCAAATCTTTGCTTTTTTAAGGAGCATTTTTAATTGTTTACGGTACATTTTTTTCGTTTTTACGGTACGCTTTTCGAATGTTTACGGAGCATTTTATATATTTCAAGGTAATTTGTTAGATAATTTAAGGAAAAATGATCACTTTTTTAAGGAGCATTTTTCAATTTTTCAAGGGTAATCATGAATCTTTCATGATGCATTACCATTTTGCCTTATTTACCTGAATTGAATTCAATTGGATGTGCCGATTGAATTTCCTAAATATTCAGATTTTTATAAAAATATTTTGCCTAAACTATTTTTTAAACCATTGGGGTCGTGTATAACATCTAGACTACAGATTTTAGTTTGAGATTGTGGAAAGCAAACCGTATTCGGAGCGATAGGTACGCGGTGTCTCCAGATTAGGTTACTTTAATAACCCTATAATCTTTGTGCGACGATATCTAACAGATTACTTCCATAGTACGATCCACGACACTTGGCTCGAAGCTCAGTGTACCCTTCCGTGAGTTCCAGATTGACATTAAACGTAGATTTACGAAATAAATAGAGTACGGATATCTAAACTATATAAATTCAGATCCATTACATCGCAAAGCACAAGTATCACTAGGAGGGGTGTTAGAAGCCCACCAAATTTCAGCCTAGCATTAAATAACAATTGATGTATTTGTAATCACATGAAGTTTACTTACAGTTGAAGCCAATCAATAAAAGCGTTATCAAAACGGACTTTATAAATTGCACTCCCACTACTCCCTCAATAGAACATGTCTTCTCCGGAGGAAACGGCAGCATCCGAATCAACCTTTGCCAATCGAAATCTAGGGAACCTTAGTTACCATGAGCGGTTTTGTTTGCCTACCAACCCAGTGCACACTGAACAGTGTTCAAAGTTCAATAGTAAGCTGCTGCGAGGACACAAGAGCTCAACTCTTTTATAACATTTTTTACGATTGGCATTATGGCTTCTTGTTCTTCTTTTCTATATTTAATCATACCTATCTTAATTTCTACAACAACAATTTCTAGTCCATGGAAACATATTAAAACTAAAAAAATTCAATAATTTGTAAAATTTTTTTATCTAGATTTAACTTATTTTCAAACTGTGCCATAATTGCTCAACGATTGCTGGAACTTTTCTGCTTTTCATCTTAGTATTCTATTAGCATTTCCTCAGTTATTATTCGAAAGCTTAGTACAATGGATACACTATGACCAGAGAGTCGGGAATGTTTCCCACCTAAAACATCCTAGAACGGATCTATAATAGATCTCGCCCTCTCCAGATTGGCAATCCTACGCCTTTGCTCGCAAGGCTAAATGGAGATCCTACTTAACGACCTTGCTCAATGGTTGATACTTGTCTGTTCAAATCGAATAGGAACAACTCATTAATAAGCCGATAATTGGCCGACGGATTACAGTGTTTATCAATGCTCTTCTATAATCGTTGGGACTTCCCTACTTTCCTGCTCGTTCCAGGATCATAATCTACCTAATAAAAAATCTGTTGCTGAAAACTACTGACCGGAGGCCCCGGAAGCTGTAACTTCAGGGTGTTGTTAGCCTTTATCTAATGCTTGCATCCAAGTTTCTCCGCATATCCTCATTCTAAACCAGAAACACGCCAATTCACAAAAGCGGGGTTTTGTAATGTTATTGCTGTCCGAATAAAAGAGGGGTTTTAAATTCTGACCACCTTTCGTGGTTCCTTATCGCATCGCACTCTCGTAAAGCCGGCTGGTGTAAGCAAGCGCCCACTGCCACTATCCACGGGATAGGGGGTGGCAAAAGCCGTGTAACGTAGTCGGGATTTTCGCATTCCTGGTATCGCGTTTTGTAATTTATTTTAATTAACACGTAGGTTCGTGGCGCAAATATTCACCCTTTCGCTTCGTCTTGCTTTCGATCATATTCGAAGCGTTTTGCTCTAACCGGTGGAGAATAAAGGCACAGCCATAGTCGGTTCGGTGCCATGCTGCACTGGGTCAGTTGATAGCGAATAGATGTTGCGGGTGTAACAAGGGGTTTGGTAGCTAGGTGGATTGATGGGATTTCATGAATTAAGAATTGACGTTCGATTCAACAAAAAATTTAACCAGTTGGCATTCGGGAAAAGGCGTCCAACATAGCTCTGATCCTCGCGAGTTGCAACACACACTTGACCGGGTCTGCTCACTCTCCCGAATCGGCGCTTATTCGCTGAACCTGTCTCCATCTACGGTGCGGCTTTGCTAGTGATTACGTCACGTCTCCGATTACTGCATTCTACATGTACGGGCGGATAACATGTAACACATTCGCTCATATGTTATCCGCCCGTAGGGCAGGTATTCCTCTATGTACTTCGGCAACCCTCGGACAATCTAATACCACGTACTAAGGAGTCTCAGGCCCTTCAGAAGAACGGCGACATATGGATATTTGCCAAACAATTGAAGATATCTGCGGAAATCGCTGTATCCGGAAAGGGACTGTATGAGGTAAATGTCTCTCTGTTCACACACGTCGCATCGATACATTGGGGATTAGCCGCCTTCCATTCTCCACATTGCAAAGTGGCGGGCCCTCATACAAATCGTGGACAAAACCTGAGATTGCGTTCAAAGCTTCACCACAGAGTAAATTCATTAAATTCATTTTGAGCCGTCTAAGACGAATTAAGTACTCTCCAATTCGTCTTAGACGGTTGAATACATTCCACTAAAAGAGCTTTATATATTTTCCTTCATTTTGAGGTTAAAACGGTTATCCGACATACTAAATGTTAACCAAGGGCTTCCGCAAGCCCAAGCCCTAGGATCTAGAACAAAGACAGCGTCCTCATTTTAACATTGCACCAGTCAATTTCAATACGAGTAAAATAAATGGTTTAAAAACATTGAGTATTGTGCGAGATTAATGGGAGACTTTTTCAAAATTATCAATCATAAACTTACGGCTTCCAAACAGTATACATCATTAGTTTTCTGTGCAGTGAGCCGGGAGTCGGGTCCATAGGCCCAAGTAGTGATTTACCCTTTATAGTGAAATTAAGCAAATTGTTGAATGGTGAGCGTTATCTACACCGAAGGGAATAGTTCGCCGACTGGAATAGTATATCCGCATGGATATCCGCAGCTTTTTTTAATCATAGTCAGGGGAAGCGAGTCATCCTGAACATAAACTTCCGATCCGGTGAAATGGCATGACGAATGGTTGGCGACTTCTCACTCGAAATTCCCTGGATAGTTTCAGACGAGTTACCACCGTGGATAGAAAATAACCAACCGGTGCGAAAGTGGGTGTTCTTGGACGACCAAAAACGCTGAAAATAGGAATACCATTTAACATTGTTTAGGATAATTAATTGAAGCATGATTACGACCGGAAACCTTTTAGATTTCCAACGGGAATTCTTCTGGGATCCCGATGAGAATCCTTTTGGGATCCTGACGAAAATCCTTTTGAGATCCCGACGGAACCCTTTTGAGATCCCGATAGGAAATACTTAATTTCGACAGGAATCCGTTTTGGATTACGAAGGAAAACCTTTTGGATTCCAACCAAGATTCCAACGGACTTTTTTATCTTTATTAGGGATGCCAACGGACTTTCTTTTTGGATTCCACTGGAATTTCTATTGGAATTCAGGAATGTTTTTGGCAATCCAACGAATTGAATTTTCATTCCAACTGCAATCCTTTTGGCATTTCTTTTATTTTTTAATGCTTCATTTAAGTGTTTTATTTTCCTTTTTGTTTTTCCAGCGTGAATCATTCAGGGGTGTAGAAGAGATTTCGATGGTAATTGTTTTGGGATTTCGTTGGAAATTAATCTCCAATTGAGATTCTCGGGCGAACGGATTACTTTTGCGATTCTTCTTGAAATTTTAATAGGAGTTTTTTTTTCGAAAGGAAATAGTTTTGCTATCGCGAAGGGAATTGCTATACTGTCGTCATACGCATATTTGTCCCATGTTTGCTGGATTTTCCTATGTACTTGTACATGAAACAGTTATGCGAATAAAGTCAGAATATGTTTCCGAATAAAATCCTTGTGGGATCCCGACGAGAATCTTTTTGAGATCCCGATGGGTATCATTTTGGGATCACGACGGGAATCCTTTTATGATCCTGACGGAATTTTTTTTGGGATCCTTTTTCGAATTCTAAAGGAAAATCTTTTGATATCGCGGAGGGAATTTCTATGATCTTTCGAAGGAAATCCATATGAGATTCCGATGAAAATTACTTAAGGGATTCCAACGAGAATCTTTATAGGATCCGAACTTTGGGATTCCAAAACGAATCCTTTTGGTATTCCGAATCTTTTAGGGATTCCAACGTTAATCCTTTTGAGATTCCGATGGAAATCCTTTTGAGATTCTGACGCGAATCCTTTAGACATTCCGATGGAATCCTATTGAGATTCCATTCCGGAGAAAATCATTTTGAGATTTCAACAAGAATCCTTTGGGAATTCCGACGGGAATCCGTTTGTGCTTCCGACAAGAATCCTTTTTGGATTCCGATGAGAATCCTTTCAGGGTTATGGTGGAAATCTTTTAGGGATTCCGACGGGAATTCTTTGAGGATTTTGATTTGAGTTCTTCGAGGATTCCAAAGCGAATCCTTTTGGAATTCCGACGTGTATCCTTTTAGGATTCCGATAACATGTTTTTTGGGATTCCAATGAGAATTCTTTTGAGATTCTGACGCAAATCCTTTGAGCATTCGGAGGGAATCCGAGGGAAATTCTTTTCGGATTCCGAAGGACATCCTTTTGGGATTCCGACAGAAATTGTTTTTTGGATTCCGACGGAAATCGGTTTTGGATTCTCATGCAAATCCTTTAGGCATTCCGACGAAATTTTTTTTAGGATTCCGAAGGAAGTCCAGTAGGGATTCCGAAAGGAATCCTTTTGGTATTCCAACGAGAATCCTTTTGGGATTCCGACAGGAAGCGAATCCTCTTGGGAGGATTCTGGGTGAATTCTGACAGGAATCATTTTGTGATTCTGATACGAATCCTTTAGGCATTCCTTCTAGGATCCCGAAGGGAATCATTTTGGGATTCCGACGTGGATCTTTTTGGGATGTAGATCCTTTTAAGATACCGAATCCTTTCGGAATTCCGAGAGGGATTCTTTTGGAATTCCGACGGAAAACCTTTTAAGATTCTGATGAGAATCCTTTTTAGATTATGACGCGAAACCTTCAGGAATTCCGAGAGAAGCCTTCTGGGATTCCAAGGGGAATCTTTTTGGGATTCCAATAAGATACCTTTTGGGATTTCAACGAAAAACTGTTTTGGATACCGACCCCAATCCTTGCGGGACTCCGATGAGAATCCTTTTAGGGTTCCGAAGCGAAGCGGGTTCCTTTGGGATTCCGACGTGAATCCATTCAGGATTTCGACGTGGATCCTTTTGAGATTCCAATTGGAATCTTTTTGGTATTCCGAAGGGAAGACTTTTGAGATTCTGACCCGAAACTTTTAGGGCATTCCGATGAAATCCTATTGAGTTTCCTAATGGAATTCTTTCGGGATTTCGACGATTATCTTGTTGGGACTTCTATGACAATCCTTTTGGGATTCTGTCAGGAATCCCGTTGAGTTTCCGATGAGGAATCTTGAGATTTCGATAGGAAGTTGTCATCCGTGATAAACACGTGGGTACGAATCATAGATTGTCGTAGGAATCATTCTTATGGTACTGAAAAAAAAATCCGCCAGAAAACTAGAAACAATTCCTCTGGCAATCTGGGAACGATTTCTCTGGCAATCAACGAATGATTCCTGCGACAATCCAGGAACATCTCCTTCGACAATACGGGAACGATTCTTCCGATAAAACGGGAGTCATTGATCCCCCAATTCATGAACGATTCCTCCGACAATCTGCGAAAGATTCCTCTGGGAATCCGTAAATGACGTTCCGGGAATCCGGAACGATTCTTCTGATAATCCGGGAACGATTCCTCCATCAATCCACAATACTTTCTTCCATTACTATTTTACCATTACTCAGGCAATCTGGGAACGATCTTTCGGAAATTCGAGAACGATTCCTCCGGCAATACGTGAACAATTATTCTGGGAATCCACATACTATTCTTCTCCTCAAGCAATCCGCATGCGATTCCTTCTGGGAATCTGGAAGCTGTTACTAAGGCTATTCCAAACCAGTCATCACGAAAACATGAACCGCGTTCAAACAAGTGCAGTTTTCCCGTGTGCAAGTTCGCACTCAAACATGCATACTAGATCCAAACCGAGTTCATCAAAAACCGAACCTAAATCGCACCCGGTTTGAACACGAGTGTGCGCCCAAGATCAAACACACGGGTTTGAACATGGAAGTTTAAACATCAGTTTACACACAGCATGCTGTTCATCTGTTCATATTGGTCAAGTGGTTTCTCTTCTTGAATAGCGGTGATGGCCTAGTGGTAACTCGTTTGGCGTTCACTCAGGGCACTAGTGTTTGAATCCTTGCCTTTGGGTTTTTTTTTAAATAATGGCACATGAATAGTTTAAATTTATAAATGCCACTTTTCAGCCCTTGTCGGGTGGTGGAATAACTGAATAAGATACTTAACCGCCTACCCACAGTTTGCGCTTGGTCCGATATCTCAATATCTTTAGTAAGAATACGTGTTACTTGTTTTAACGTTTATTGCGGAATGATCATGTAAGTCAGTGTCAGTCAGAATACTAATGTCAAGGCCTACTTATTGGGAGTATCTTAGTAACTAGTAGACAATAATAAATATTAAGTATAATTACTACAAATCGGTCATCCTGACTCGTCGATGTCCTCATCGACGTCATAGTTTGTTATTAAATTAGAAATCGATAACCATTTTCGCATGTTATTTGGTGAACAAATAGAGCTGAATGGTAATTGTGATATTTGGAATCCATCAATGTCTGTAATAAGATAACGATCATTTGGCAATTTTTTCTTTATAGTATAAGGACCTTTGAATTTTGTTGAAAGTTTATTGTCAGCGTTAGTTTTAAGCATTATAAAGTCACCTTCCTTATAATCCTGAACTGATTTGCGCTTTTTATCTACCATTTCTTTATTGTATGCCTGAAGTTTGTCTATGTGATGCTTTGCTTTCTGTCGAATTTCAATGAGATCATGATTTTGTGATGGAGCTTGATTATTTTTACAAATGTTTCTATATTATTATTGTTTCCAACACATAAATTGTTCTGATGTATACCAAATAACAACATACTTGGGAAATTTTTATTGCTCTGTTGTAAGTATTATTATAAATATATTCAATGTTTGGTAATAAACAATCCCATTTGAGACCAGTATCATTAATCAACTTAGCCAACATTGGAGTAAGGGTTCTGTTTATTCTTTCAGCTTGACCGTTTGCCTCTGGTGTGTACGATGCTGTTTTAATATGTTCTATAAAGGATCTGAACAAAATGTTTTGAAATTATTAGACGTGAAACAACTGCCTCTATCTGATATAATTCTGTTCGGTGTGCTATAATAATTCATATATGAGGTTAAACTTTGTATCACTTCTGCTGTATTTGTTGAACGACAAGGATATAACTTTACAAATTTCGTAAATGCGTCAACTATTACTAAAATATACTTGAAATTTTTCGAAGGTCGCAACTGAATCGGACCGTAATGATCTATAAAAATTGTTTGAATTGGAGTCTGACCTTTATAAACTGTTTTGATAAAACCTTCTTTCATCCTGGCTGATGGATTATAAAACATGCAACTCAAACAATTACTTACACATTTTTTCACTATTTTTCTCATACTAGAAAACCAGTAAATTTTTTTGATTTCAGTCATAGATTTTCAATTCCAATATGACCAAGCTTGTCATGACGAATTCGAATTATATTATCAATCATTGTTTTTGGGACAACTAATAATAACTTACTGTCATCTTTTCTAAATAGTGTTCCATTTTTTAACTCAAAATTTGGAAAAGTGTTTGTTTCTAAATGTAATTTGATTTTTCTGACTTTTCATCTTGTTCTTGTGCAAAATTACATTTCTTTCGATGTCTTCAGTATCTAGCAAACATACATCTGACGATGACTTATTATGTGGATATATTTTCCTGATATCTTTATCTAAATTACTCATTGATAGTCTGCTTAAAACATCTGCAGGCTGCATCCTAGATCCATTTCTATATTCCAAACTGTAGTTGTAGTTCTCCAGAAACAAAGCCCATCGTCTTATCTTAGGGTTAATCTCTTTCTTAGATTAAGTTTGTTCCAAGGCACTGCAATCTGTGAATATTTTGAATTTAATTCAGACAAATAAACATGAAATCGTTTTATAGAATTTATAACAGCGAGTGTCTCTAATTCAAAGCTATGTAACTTGTTCTCATATTCATCTGTTTTCTTGCTAAAGAAGCTTATTGGATGAAAATAACCATTTTCTGTTTCTGCATCAAAATTGCACTGAAGCCAAAAGAGCTTGCGTCGTAATGTAATTGTGTTTCGGCATTTGGATCGTAAATTGCCAAAACAGGAGCTGAAAGTAATTTGTTTTCAATTCTTTGAAAGCATTTATTTCAGAGTCACTAAAATAAATTCAACATTTTTCTTTAATAAATCATACAACGGCTCTGAAGGATAGATGCAAAATTCTGAATGAATTTTCTAAAATAACTAGTTAGGCCCAAAAATCTCTGAACATCTTTAGAATTCTTTGGAATCGGAAAACTTGAAATGGATTCAATGTGTGATTTGTTTGGTTTCCTTCCGAATTCGTTTATCGTATAACCTAAATAATCAATTTCTGTGAAAAAAATTTTACATTTATTCAATTTTAACTCTAGAATATTTTTACACAATATTTCAAAAGCTTCTTTCAAAATTTCAAAATGTGCTTCCATGGTTTCCAGAAGCAATCAAAATGTCATCAATATAAACAACTAATTTTCCTTCGTCAATGAGTTTTTTGAATTTTTTTTTAATAAATCTTTGGAATACAGAAGGTGCATTACACAAACCAAAGGGAACTCGGAAGTATTCATATTGTCCCATGGGAGTAACAAAAGAAGTGTATTTAGTACAATCAGAAGCAACTTTAATTTGATGGAAACCTGATTTCAAATCTAAAATAGAATACACCGATTTGCCTTTCAATTTATCAAAAATATCTTCCATCAATGGTAAAGGATAATTGTCACGATAAGTATCTTTATTTAATTTTCTATAATCCACGCATAACCTTATATCATCATCTTTCTTTGGAATTACTACTATCGGACTAGCAAACGGGGAATCACTTTCTTTAACAATCCCTAATTTAAGTAATTCATCAATTTTTTTATTAACTTTTATTTTATCAGCTTGAGATAACCGTCTAGGTTTAAAATGAAATGGTGCACCAGTTTTCAGTACTATTTTCATTTCGAAATCAATTTCAGGATGCGAAGGTCGTTGATAGTTGAAATAAAATATATTCATAATATGGTTTAAAGTTGACAAATGATCATCACTAATATTACCTACATTTTTTACACTTTTAGAATCCAAAATCACATTAATGTTTTTTACCTTTTTATCAGCCTCATTTTTTCACTTCTCAATACTGGATTTCTAAATAAATAAATTTTGCGTTTTTTCAATTATCGTTTTCATTGAGGGATCAAAAATCACATCTCTTCCAATTATAACATCGTAAGAACTCAACGCCGAGTCAGGAATCACCAAAAAATTAATTCTGAAAAATAAATTTTGAATTTTTACTTTAGTTACTAATCTACCCACACAATTTTAATCTAGTTCCTCCGATACCCTTGGAATTTCTATTTCCATTGAGGGAAAAATATTCCCATTTTTGCTAAGCCAAGGCGTATCAGACAAACTGGACTTCCTGTATCAAACAAAGCATTCAATCTAATATTAAAATCAGTCAGTTTATATCTACCAGTGCCTCTCTGTCTAAGTCAGTTTGTCCTGTTGTTCAAGTCTTCAACATTTTGGAATACAGCAATATTCGTAGATCTCTCATTTCCTCTTGTTTTTCTGCTACTTGAATTCCATTTGTGTGTAGTTTCGTTAAAAGGGGTCCTATTCTGCTGTCTAGACCTCCGGCAGTTTACAGCGATATGTCCAGGCGTGTTACAATTGTAGCATACAGGAGCGCTTGAAAAATCTCTACGCGGCAATCGAATCGATTGAAAGGCCTTAAGAAGATTACCGAACGATGAAAATCCACTCATTTTAGCTTGATTCTTCAAATTGCGATCAGGTATGCCTTCAACTACATACTCAATTAGTTCAGCTTCGTGTAATTTCAGTGGCATTGCTATGTTTCGTTTTTCAACAAAGTATTCCAAGAATGTTTCATCTGCTTGCCATTTTCGAAGCTCAAATTTTCGCCTTGTTTCGAAAGTACTCGTAGTCACAGTGAATGTCATGAGGATCAAATTCAATACTTCAGAATATGTTTTCACAAATATATCCGGCTGTGACGATAGCCAGTCTTTTGCGCTATTCTGTAGATGCTTGAACACCATCAACTTCATGACTTCCTCTTCCACGTGAAACGTTTTACTAGCTTGCTCCACTGTGTTAATAAAGAAATTTGCGTCCTCGTTCAACGATCCAGAAAAAAATGGTAAAAATGCAGACAATTCGTCTAGCTTGATTGAACGGTTCACTTGTATTGAATTTCCGCAATCTTGAATAACAGCTTGAGAAATCCGAGATCCACTTGAAGCGTCATTCACATTTCTAGATTGACTTTGCATGCTGCCATAACTTGTTCCAGAGCTTGGCCCTTCGGACGAATTATTGGTATCTTGAGAAGGAAGGCTTCTTCCGAAATTCTCTTGATCTTCAACATCCGAGCGCAAATTGCTTCTCAAAATCATTTTTCTTTATTCGTATCCCACTTCTGATGTTTAGTAAGAATACGTGTTACTTGTTTTAACGTTTATTGCGGAATGATCATGTAAGTCAGTGTCAGTCAGAATACTAATGTCAAGGCCTACTTATTGGGAGTATCTTAGTAACTAGTAGACAATAATAAATATTAAGTATAATTACTACAATATCACAATCATTTTTTTGATCAACATTTTGCATAAAATCTTCAGATATTATTCTTAATGTTCATAACAAATTAATATTATGTGCATTTTCCCGGTAAGACAATCGGCAGCCTCCAATGTAATGATTATTTAAAGTATCCTTGCATTTATGTTCTAAACGAGGTAAAATACATAAGTCTTTGTTCGTCTGTCTAAAATGTAGCCCCAAATTATTTTATATCCGTTACATATGCAAACATGCATTTTGTTTTGTTAGATATGATGGGATTTGCACATCGTGAGTAAAATATAGATGTTGATTCCAAAAAGTTTTAAGACACACTTTTAGTGGGAGAGGGTGGTTGTTAACCAAAAATTCAAATTGTTAGAAATTTAAAAAGATAGTAGGGGGTCTGTTAATAATGTATTCTATATTGCTATGTATAAATAATACGCCGATGACATTATACAATACAGGCATACCTCGATAGTACGTACCCTCGATAGTGCGTACCCTCGATAGTACGTACCCTCGATTGTGCGTACATTTTACCTCGATAGTACGTACAAAAAAAAATTTTTTTTTCGTTCACTTTTCTGTACTATTTTAGTAAAAATTTGAAAAAGCTTTGATTATGGCACATTCGGGGGTCCTTCATATATTACGTAATAATTTCACAACTGATTTAAACACCATCGTGAGCTTATAACGAATTTAGTAGCAAAACTTTGAAAAAGCAGCGTGTCATAAATGCTGCCAGTCTCGTAACACATATTATACTATCATTTTAAACAATTGAAGGAACATCTGAAAGAGCTGAGCGATGCGGAGCGCGTCCAAGCCCTCATAAAGCAGAATATCAGCAAGAGGAATTCTTTTGTCTTGGACGCACTCGCGTGAGTATGTCATCGGCATAAGAGTGTTTTCAGCAATAATTGAAGTTTTATGGGTATGATTTTCTTAGAAAGCAGATTAGCTATCTACTTAATTGAACAATTATTATGTTTATGAATTATTTTATCTATCAAGGAAATTAGTTTCAGTTCTAAAACCCTTCTCCATGCATTAGTTTACCTGGGAATGGTGATTCATAAAATTGAATTTTCGGCAAGATATTTTACTGTTTAATTAAGTTTACATTAAGTTTAGTTCCATTCTATCCACTTGTCGGTAACAATTTTTTTTCTCGAGAAACAAATTAGCAGCGTTACTAAAATGAGGAAAATTTTTGGTTGAAAATTTTATCCGAGACGTTTTACAGAGATTTCCGAAGAAGTTTATCCTGGAACAGTAGTTTCCAAGGGTTCTTCCTGGGATACCTTGGTAGTTTGGTCGAAAACTCCATACATGATTTAACTTGATATTCTATCTAAGCCTGTGCGCCGATTGAAATTTTATCGCCGGTGAGTCGTGATAGATCATTTTCAGCCAGTGGCAGTGGCGGTGATTGGCGGTGGCGTGAATCAGCATGAATCTATTTCGCGTATTACAAGTTCTCCGGGAATTCCTACGGAAGCTTTTCCAGATATTTATCTGGAAGTTCCTCTAGGGATTTCTCCACGAATTTTTACGAAATTCCTCCGAACATCCATCTTAAATTATAGTCAAATATTTCTCCGTTAATCCTTCCAAATATACCTCTAAATTCAATTATTTCTCCGTAATTTCTTCAGCAATTCACTTAGGAATTCTCGCATAACTTTTCAAAAGGTCCTAAGTAACATTTTTCATGAAATATTTTGAATAGCGCAATCAACAGAACAACATGAAAGCTATTGATTGCAGTATTCAAATTAATTCATGAAAAAAATGTTGCTTAGGTGCTTTTGAAAAGTTAAGCGAGAATTCTTTTAGAAATTTCCACATCCCTTTTCCCAGAACTTGCACCAGAAAATCATTCTGAAATTCCAATGTAAACTCCTCCGGACATTCTCTCTGGAGTTACTCCAGAAATTCCATCAAGATCTCTCCATTAATTAATTCGAGGTCTTTCCGGAAATTCTAATTGAATTTCTTCAGAAACTCACGTGAAAGCCCTTGATACTCACGCCCCGGGAATTCTTCCGGAAATTCATCCAAGAACTCTCCCGGAAACATGTTCCCGTTTTTTTCTTTGGGAATTCTATTCCTTGCAAAATTCTGGCTACAAAAATTGAATTTCTTCAAAACCAGTGCTGGAAATACCCGCTTCACGAGTAAGAAAAGAGTGTAGTTGGGTCTACCAGAAATGCCATACTCGCGCGAACCTACTGCCTGCATTTTTTTCTAGCGCTTGCTTTGTTCGCGAGTACGGGCAGAGCAAAGACAAAAAGCAGGGCAGTATTTTTTCGCGAGTAAAAATCATGATCACGAGTATTTGTGGTTACTTCGAATAAAATGGATAAATTTTACTTAACATAAACACAATAACAATGAACAAATGTGTTCTTGCTCGAACATCAGTGAGAATCATGTTCCGAGGTTGGTTTATGACATTTTGCAAATTAACCAGGAATTCGCAGCAATCTCTTAAAACAGTAACTCCGAAAATTCTTCGAGAAACTCTCCCATTTTTTATTCCAGAAATTCCTCCATGTATTCTCCCAAAAAATCCGCCAATAATTTCCTGGAAATTACTTCAAGAACTTCTTCAGAAATCTCTTTTAAAGTTCCCCGAAAAGTTCTTCAAGAATTATCCGGGAATTCGTTTCGGAATTCCCACAGAATTTTCTCACATTATTCTGCAGAAAATTCCTTCAAGAACTGCTCCGGGAAATTCCTTTTTCAGGAAGAATAGGAATATGCGAAAGGATTTACTGAAGAATTTCCTAAAGTAATTTCTGAAATAAATTCGCGATGGATGTCTTGGTTTGAGTTTGAGTTTGCAAAAATCATGTTGGATTTACCTATGGATTTCCTGGAGATTTTCTCGGAAAAAAATCCTAGAAGAATATCTGAAACAAATCTAGGAGAAACTTAAAAATAAGATGTTTTTTGAATAAATTTCCTAAGGAATCTTCAGAGGAAATATTTATGAATGTCAAAACAAATTTCAAATAAAGTTTTGAAATAATTTCAACTTAAAATACGAAAAAAATTCTAGTAGAATTTCAGAGGGTGTTCTTGGAGTAATGTCTTAGTTTCCTGAAGAACAAACCCACATTTTCAGAAACAAAGTATCTTTATGTTTGGCCGAGAATGTGTTGAATAGTGGCCATGTTGCCAAAAATTATCCCACGTCGCACTTTTTGGCCAGAGATCCACGCTTTGCAGTTTGTGAGTAGCTCAACATCCAATGATTTAGATTTAAATACTTTATCGACAGACACCACCTCAATTCATCAAGCTGATACCGATCAAGTATATAAAAGTCGGCCCTCCAGGCCTCCTATCGAAAAATCGTTTTTGGAATGTATAGCCTTTTCGTTACACATTGTTGTACGAGAACGGCATAAACGATTTTACAGACGGGAAAATTAAAATAACTTAGAAAGTTAGAAATCGGTTTTTTTTTGTTATCTTTATACTCTTCTTAGTGTAATGTACTCATGTATATAATTACGAATCATAATGAAGGTTCCTCCAAATCAACGCGATGCGTTTGTTGCTATAGCTGACAATTTGTCGCTTGGGTAAGGAAGCGTCAATGGAGCCAATAGAATCGCAACTACAGTGACAGTTCAGGACAACCTTAAAGCTTTTCATTAACATAAAATCTATAGGTGGAATCCATAAAATACGTCACGTAAAAATTCTGTGATCCACCCCCAATCGTCACTTTTTTAGTAACATGCATAATTATGCATGATGTGTAACATATCTTTAAAGCGTCACGAATATCACGTAATTTATGGATGTTCCGAAGCATTAACATATAATATTTCATAAAAACAATAGCCTCACATTTACAAGGGCGATAATTTTGCGCAATGCTACATGTAGGCACCATTTCAGGTAAAATCTAAGTCATGCTGGTCCGTTGTGTACTATATCAAATAATAATTCGCTTAGACTACAGAGCCTTCTATCAAAATTTTGGCTTCCGAGTGCTTTTATAAACATTACACCACTCCCAAATAAATAGAAAGGCAAAAAAAAAATTTTCGGTATTTTTTTGTTTCGATAGTACGTACGCTTCCGATAGTACGTACACTAAAAATAACGGAGGTGTACGTACCATCGAGGGTATGCCTGTACATAGAAAATTCCCAAACCATGGAGCTCCAGGTCAGAAATGGGCCCACAAATCCTTAAACATAAAAGTCTTATAAACTACATGGCTCTCATAAAACATAAAATCTCCAATTATTTAAATCTAAAAAAAAATACGAAACTGGAATTAAAGCCCCGTTGATCATAAGGTTCTTCAAAAAGGTCGAAACCCCTCTCTCCCTGGAATAAAGAAATCTCTATGCAACCCAGAACTTCACTTCAGATTCTCGGTATATTTATCAAGTACCACCGCAAAGTAAGTAGAATAAATTATCCCCTTATAAACGTGTCAGAAAAATCTTATCCCAAAGCTTTAGAAATATAACCTAATCAGTTTTTTGGTGGTTGCAGAATCCCGAAATCCTAAGAATTGCTGTCAGAACCTCGAAAATGGAACAAAAAGCTCCTCTCAGAGCGGTTTCGAACCTACAACGTCATGAATGAAAATCCTGAATCAAGACCTAACCTCTGTAAACGCCTCGTTATGCAATGTGCAAAAAATGTGCACAGCATGTTTAAAATTTTCAATCAGACCTTCATTGAAATTTGGTTAAATTCTCTTATTCGAGATATGACTAACAAGGCTGGGAAACGTGAAGAATCAACAATAGTTTCCCTAGCAACCCGTTCATTTACCCAAGCGTAACATTCTCGTGTGCAAGCGAATGTGCAAGTTTGAACCCAAGTTTAAACTCGATGTTTGAACATTGTACATTGCGCCTGGGTGTATCGGAGTTCTGGCTCGTGTTCAGATTGCTATGTGCAAGTTCGAACATATCAAGCAAGGTTTGATTGGGTGCAAAAACTTACGTGAACATCTCACACATGTTACACCTTGAAGACTGTTCCAAACGTTTTCTCCAGTGATGCGAATTCGGGCACTATTCTGCGACCATGGTGCACAGTTTCGCTCAGAGTTCCAAAAGAGAGGAGCAAAGCCACCTTTCTGTCTTAGAAAACGACCATAGTTCCACCGGGGTTTATGATGTTTCGTCAAATGTTTGTCGAATGACATTTGGCCGAATGTCATTTAGTCGAAGGGACATTTGGTCGAATGGATACTTAGTCGAATGGACATTAAGTCCAATGGATATTTAGGCGAATGTTGAAAGCGAATATCAACCGGTAATGGGTAATTCCCGAGCTTCCCTAAGTGTGTTCATATTCCGGCCAGTGCCATGAGGAGGATTTTATTCCTTCAGGTACGTGAAGTACCAATGGTATTTTTATTCCAGCATTAGCCGTGCCAGCTTGGACATATCTAAATAAATCATGCGCATTGCCTCTAAGGGCCTGAGTGGAGTATATGGCTTGCTATTGATTTTGTACCGACCTCAGTTGACTTGGTATACTCATTTATCTGAACTTCAGAATGATTTGGAGAACTTTCGCATAGTATCGGTCAAATGATCCCTTTGGGTCTAATGACCGTTTCGGTCAAGCGTTGACCCTTTTCGGCCACATGACCCTTTCGGCCTAATGACTCTTTTGGCAAAACGACCCTTTCGGCCAAATGAATCTTTCGGTCAAACGACCCTTTTTTTCCAAACGACCCTTTCGGCCAAATGACAAAATGGCTTTTTCTGACGAATGGGTTTCGGCCAATCGACCCTTCACCTATGACACCAAAATCTAATACACAAAATTTAAGCAGGATATATTGATAAAATTGTATTGTTGTTTGATGATCGGTAAACGTTGTATATTGAAATATTAATCCACTGAAGTCGATTCGTCCTGTTTGAACCAAAACCGCGGAAATTCAAAAATTCGCGTGAAATTGATTTTAGCCATTGTTTTTTTTTCTTCCACGCCGGTTCACGCCACCGCTGCCGTTGATATGACCGGCGCACAGGTCTACTTCAAAGCCGCATATGATAAAATCAGGAATCAATATTCGAGCAACGCCTAACAATATAGCTACCTACATACAACTTACTCTTTGTCATCAACAGAGTTTGTTACTGACAAACGCACCTAGCGACAAACCTTTATCAGAACCCGAACACAATATGACACAATATGAATAATTTACCTTTGCATGCTCTGGTATCTCCGAAAATACGCTGCTAATTTTGTAATCATTGTTCGATTCTCGAATATTTACATAAAAAGCAGAAACTATGATAGCACAAACCAGAAATTTTCACTAGAAATAATGCAAAATAACGGGATGAAAAGTTAGCAACAAGATTGTCTTCTTCTTCTTTTGTCGCTTGTTTCGCAGGCGCATTCCAAAAAAATGATTCCCTACAATTGATCAAGTTCAAAATCCACCTTGGAATACACTAACACGGATTTCCGGATAAACTAATATGGTTGATCAAGGCAATGATGGATCGAGTGATATGCGTAGTTCGAGTCTCAGGGGAATTCTCGAGTCAATACGTCGAAGCGATGCACATGATAGGAAAAGGCTCAAGAGGGGAAAATGTAAGCCACCCACCACGAGTTTGTATCGGCTGTGGCGTTTTTCTTTTTTGAGCTCTACAAAATTGGGCACCACTGTAGTTCATTAAATTTTAAAAATTTCGTTTGAATTTCGTTTATTTATGATTTTCTGCAAAATATTTGCCGTACCTCAGCAACCGAAACGTCACTTTTACTGAGATTTTGGCAGAAATCATTTTTGCATGGAAAAAAATCAAAAAACTTCGAGTTCTCGCCTAAAAAAATAAGTGTGTCCGTTAACGATACCAGCAGAGAAATTCAGAGATGCATCATGGCAGGAAATCGTACGTAGGGGAACTGTTCCATTTTCCATTCCACTGAACATATATTCATCTCATCGCAAAATAGAGAAATACAGCACCAATCTTACCGCTTCTTTTTGCTAACATCCGTGCTCACTGCTGAAAAAAATCACAAAAATAAAAAACAAATCAAATATCTTCTCATTGCTTCGTTTTTCATGGGATAGAAATATGAAGTGCCGAACCGTTCCCCTACTTTGAACTCTGCAGAGTGGATAGAGTTCGCTGCCGTACCAAACTGACTATCTACAAAACGCTCATCAGACCGGTATTCCTCTACGGATACGAGACCTGGACAATGCTCGTGGAGGATCAATGCGCACTTTTAGTTTTTGAGAGTAAAGTGTTGCGTACTCGGCCCATCACGTGCCCATCGCACCCCAGCTTAACTCCACCAGTGATTATAAAAATTTGCGGAAAACATGGTTTTTTAGAACAATGTTGGGGCATGTAATTAAATTTCAGCGAAAATATTGGATTTGGTGGGTCACGTGCCCATCGTGTCCCAGCTTAACCCTGACAATAGCCCACCCTACTCATTATAAACCGAATATCGAGCCCATGGAAAATGAAACTTATGAGTAATAGTGGCGCTAAAACACTCATCTATTTTGTAAGTTATTGCTTAAAGCTAAGAATAAATTTCTTAGGTCCATTACGGTCGATGTTGTGTGACTATTTGTAAAACAAAAAGGATTTCTAAATGAGCATGAATCAATCATCATTTTAGCACTGTGTTAAGCTATGGGCCTTGAAAGGTCTTATCCCTATTTTGATTTGCGGTTTTAATACCATGTCAAAATCGTTCACAATAACATCATTAAAACGCTTCGAATGAATCCTTAACGATCCCCTCATCACGTCTATGGTTTTATGCGCTCAAATTATGGCTCTATTCTCGGACTCTGCGGGCAAATGCTTCGGGCCTTCCATTCGTACTGGATTTAAGCTGCAAAACATACATTTTATCTTTATTATTATGCTTGTTTGGTACTAAGCGTAGATAGCGGCTCCGAACCGTTCACACCGTTGCGTTACGTCGCTTCCATACATCCCTCAGCGGGCGGAAATCTGCTCAATGAATTTTGTTTTATGGGAAAATTATCCAGATCCCGATGCGAGCGAGCACGAGGCTAATCTCCCTGTTGAATGGCTTCCCTTTCGCTGGAAAGCGTTGTTATTCACGCTCGATAGTATCGAAACCGGCAGCGCGTTTGCGATCATAGAATTTCACACTTTACTGTAATCAATTCAAAATATCTTCGAATTCAATTTTGCATAATTACTTGCCGGAAATCATTCATTATTTGTCGAACGCTTCGCACCCGTAGTAAGGGCAAATCTCATCATTGATAATGTAGAGCTGGTCTATGTTTGCTCGCAAAAAGTAGATCCGTTTATTTCCGCTGCCCGTATCTCAGGTTTGAATGGGATCACTTCTCAGTCCATCCAGGATGTGGCATTTCTCCATCATGTTAGCGCTCAAAGGTGCTGCGGTGGCCACAATTTTCCGTGCATAAACCATCCAATACCACATCCCGAGCTCGAGCAAACTCGGGCAACAACGCGACGAAACTTTTCAGACGAAAAGCGAAATCACGTCTTCCGTTTAGGAGTAGAATAGATTAGATACCCTACTATCTAAGTACCTAACAGCAGCAGCAGTGTGGTTTTATTTGTGGACAAACAGACATAAAATTTGATATGTTTCCCGTCGAGGCTAGCGAAAGGACCGCGGACACGTACGAACCTTCACCGCTGATGTCGCTCTGGATGGGAGGAACAGTCTCGCTTGCGAGTTGCAGCATCGAGAATCTCGGTAATGTTTGCCGTGTCCTGTTGGATCCATCCGCTCAGGCGAATATGTATACGTTGCTAGTTTTTATTTGGGTTTTTCCGTCGTGAGAAGATGTTTTATTCCTATTCGTTTTGAACCTGCAAAATAGTTTGCCTACACAATACGGTCCTATTCGCAGGTACCAGGCGGGAAGTAAGCTTATGAATTCTGTTCGAGTGAGCAACCTTCTTTATTGTGTGATTCCAGATGATGGTGTATTTGGAATTGCGTTCTTCAGTACAAAATAGCAAACGGATGAGAAGGAACAGTCCACAAGCCATCTACGACAGGCCTGCCCAACCTTTTCAAGCCACGGGCCAATTTTCATAATCAACATCTGCTGGCGGGCCAAAACAATATTCGGCAATTTTCTTAAATATATTAAAAAAAATTAAAACATTATTTTTCCAAAAGCCCAAAAAAAAACTTCGTTGAAAAACTTAACACAAAAAACATGAAATTGTTGCCTACTCTCGAATAATCAGCGCATATTGTTTTCGCAATCGGTGACCAAAATTCGTAAGCAGGACTCAAAGTTTTTACTGCTTCAATTGTTTAAATGTTTTCTTTCTGGAATTTAGATTCGAGCTCCGTCGTTGTATTGAAGGTAGATAGGTATCCATTGAAACATTTCAGGTATATTTTAAAATTCACATCATTAAACGGTGTTGAGAAATGGATAATTCGTAACTGTGTTCTTTAAAATCAACAAGATGAGGGAAAGTAATCAGTTGCTAGCAACAAACTGTGCCAAAATGTTGGATAATAAAAGTTCGACGTGTTGATCCGTGCCTTGCCGCTCTATTGTTCAAGTCATTGAGATGATTGCTAATATCTACCAGTAAAGCTAAGTCACTCGCCCATTCATGTCGAGCATTGGTTTTTTTTATCTTGTAAAAACAGTGCGATTTCGTTTCGAAGAGAATAAAATCTCTCAAGCCTGGTTCTACGGTCAAAGAAATTCGCAATAATACAGCAAATCCCCGTATTCTGTTATTATTTCCGACAACATCATTTAGAGTTAGTGGTTGTAGATCCTCCGCGTTGATAAAGTTTATAAACTTAATGACAAACGTCAGTACTTCAGGAATATTAATCGTTTTCATTCTTAGATTCTCATAGTGAATAATGCAATGTGCGGAGAAGTACACTCAGCAAACTGGACTATCGAAATTCATAACTGGCGCCTTATGAATATGTAACGTTTTACGTTTTTTACCGTTTTAAATTACGTAAATATTCGTAGCTTCAGACGTTTTTATCTTTTTAAACAAAATCAAGTGTAAATAAACTTTTGAAATTAATTTTTATTATTGTTATTGAACCTGATAGTTTTTACGTGTCGTCTGTTCTAGTTGAATTTAATAATTGTAGCTTTTGACGTTTTGTTTTTCTTTTTAAGTAAAATCATGTTTAAATTCAAAATTAAATTCGATAAGCGTCAACGAGAAAGAAAGTCGTCGACATGGTTTGTGTCTCGGCTAAATGTTGTGATGATTGAGTACTATGACGATAGCCATACTCAATATGGCAACGAAACTTTGTGATGTTCTATGTAGTAAAGTTAGCTCGATGTCTCCGAAGGCGCGAACTCTAGTCCGCCATTTGAAATTTAAACTGGCGCAATTGCTAAATAATGCGTTAATTGTTGAAGAAGGTTTCTTGTTCAAGAACAAACTTAAACTCGTTCATTTCGCTTCCATAACGGCTGGCATCAAGAAGTTTTGCGAGTTTTAGGAATTTGTATTACAGAGTTTGAGTAAAGTATTTAAAGTGATTGGAGTGATCTTGTACGTGATTGTAATTAGATTTTCGGTTCGTTTTTTTAGATTTTATTCTGTTGTCGGTGTAGCCGACTCTCGCAAATTTCTATTTTCAAAAGTTTAGTATACCAAAAAAGGTAATTTCTTGTCGAACTACTCGGTCAATGTTAAATGTTAATTATTGTTTGGCGCTGGACTTCCAGCGCGTGGCACTTTTTTGGTACGGGCTGGAATTTCGGAGTCGACGAAAAGGGTTGGCGGCATTTCCGCCGATTGATCGTTTAGAGAAGTTTTTGTGTAGTCCGTGCGCTCATCAAGGCCCGCCCTTCGGGGTAACAAAACGGAGTGTGGTGAACTTTCGTGCGTAAAGTGAAGCGAAAAGTGAACCGTCGATTGCCAATTAAACGACGGTGGTCCGAACCCTACGGACCGTTCAGAGAGCTCGGCGCGTGGAATACGTCGCCAATTGCGTACCACAGTACCGGAATGCAACGAAGGCGAGGGTTCATTTAATCACCGGCGGTTATAGCCCTTAAAAGCGAAGCCGTGTGGAGGAACGTTGGCCCTTGTCCTTGATCAACCCGGGAAGCGTGACATCCGTCGACGCAGCTCTCTCGAAAAAATCGGAGGCCTTCCGTCCAGCCGCCACCCACTTCGCAACTTTAGTTCGGCCATATTTGCACGGGCCCATTAGCTGCGCGCCATTCTGCAGCTAGGCGATTCTTCTGTCGCCGCCATCGTCAAGGACAGCTTCGCCGCCATCGCCCCGAACAGGTTCGACACGCACCGTTCCGAACCGGTTCGCCGCCATCGCGCTGGCGAAATCCAGCAAGTCGACGAAGAAGAAAACCTGCGCAGGTATGTGACTAGTGTGTAGACATGGCCCTGATCTAGAAAAGTTTCCATTTCCGTACCAACCCCGAATATTTGTTCAACCCGAAGCAAATAAACCCCATGAATTTTTAAAAGCGAAGATCGAGTAGTTCCGTTTTAGTTTCTTTTAGTTGAAGCAATCGCTGTAAGGTCGCACCGTTTGCTTTCCGTTCCGTTCCGTCATCTACTTCGGTTCTTCACCTCCGCATAATTTCTGTCGGGATTTGTTGGCGGGTTTGAAGAGTCGAGTAACGTAACGGGAGGTGGCCAAGTTGGGGAAAACATCTTGGCGCAAAGCGTAATTTTAGGTTTCAGCCAGCGACCGTTCTGAGTATCCCCTGAGGAGAGAAGTCGAGAAATAGTCGGGCAAAACAACTCGACCGGTGGTCTTCCGTATTCCGGAAGTGGCGCTTAAGCTACCGGTTATTAATAAACCTCGAGCTGAAGCTACGAACGGTTACAAATATTCGACTGATTATTCCACCATCAGTGCTTCTTATACGCAGTTACCTCTTCGAATACCCAAGCGTCGATGGGCGTGTGGGCTACATATCGGCCTCCCTGACCCCAACGTCCATGATTCGAATCCAGTCTGCCGCACTTCACTTTTTTTAAATGAAAATCATCATTCATAAGGCAAAATATTGAAATTTATACCGATTCCTTGTGGCAAATTTCCATAAGGCGTTTTATTGAAAATCGTACGTCCATTTTCCTCAGTGAACCATACCACTGTGATTGCTTTTTCTTTCTTAGAAGTGTCGCAATGCCAGTGTTCTTTCCCGTCATGGCCAGTGCCGGCCCCATCAGTTGTAAATAAAGGGAGTGTCCAAGCCCCTTCATACAGGTCTCAAAAGGTCCTCTCAGGTCTTTTCCGGTAGTCGTTCCACTCATTGGGATCAAAGCTGGCGATTCCTCTGTGCAGTCGGGTTTTCCACGTAACGCAGTTTTCAAATCTTCTGTAAACTAACTGGTGGCAAACTAATGCTACTGAAGCAGACATTTTCCTCAGGACACACGATGCCGACAATAATCGATGCGCATTTTTTAACAAGTTCTCCGTCCTAGAACAGTTTTATTCGCTTTGCCAGAATTTCACTAACAGCAAAACTGGCCCGTACTGCATTTTCCGGCTTTATGTTTGTCACAGTGAAGAGAGTTTGGTGCTTCGATAATCCACTGTTCCACCAATAATTTGAATCAATAATGGAAATTTAAATTAAATGAGCACCTTATCTTTGTAGCTCCCTTAACATTTGTTGTCTTCCTAGTGTAAATATCGTATTTTATAGGATGCTTGTTTTTGTAATGCCGTTTCAAATCATATTCCTTCAACACAGCAATACTTTCCGAAGAAATTCAGCAAACCGGCTTTCAACGTGAAAACGCGGTTTTCCACATCAACCTTTCGTTGAAGACTTATTTTTTTTAAGCCAGTGATATCCTATTGTATGTATTAATAAATTATAAAAAAGAAGCTCATAGAGCCTTTCAGATAAGTTTGTGGGCCGGTTATGAAGTATATTCTACCACAGTGCGCGGGCCACAAAAAATGGAGCCGAGGGCTGCATCCGGCCCGCGGGCCGTACGTTGGGCAGCCCTGATCTACGAAATAGTTCATTTTTTTATCCCACTGCGGAGACAATATAAGCGAGAACCGTAGAGGGGTAACGTTCTAATTACTTTGCTGCACTAGCTACCCTGAGCGGGAGAAATTGGCTCAATAATACCTAATTTGTTATTGATACCATACTCTGTTATGAATTCAGTTTCGCATAAGAGGTAAAAGCAAAAGGAATAATACCAAAAACTTATATACACAATACTTTAGCCTATGTTATAGCTCAGTTATTAAATTGAATTTCAATACCAAATGCATAACCAATTATTATTCGTTTGGTATGTATTGATATACCTAAGTAAGTTATGCCTCAAGTATTCTTGCATATAAGTTTTTGGTATTATTTTTTGATATTTTACCTCTTATGCAAGGGTAGCTCATACCAATTTTTGTTATCGAGGTCGTCGCTCCTTACGAACTTACGAACCTGTATAGTGTCAATTAGTCTGCTCACCAAAAAAGACACACCTCTCTATTGGTACGTAAAAAATCGCCTTATTATCGTTTTGATATTTCACTATCAATCATGTGATTAACTGATATCTGAATAATAACAAATTTTAATATCAATCAAAAAAAATTTTTTTTTAATTTCGCGTCGTTTAGATATTGTGCTAAGCATTCTATTCTATCAAACACACTACCTACCTGGATACCTGGATACCTAGTTGGCTACAGCGTCGATACACCTATGCCTGGCGTATTGTAGAGGTCCATAATCGTCGGTCTTGGCCGATGTTCCTCCAGTTTCCCCAAACGTTCAGGGTCCCCAGGTCCAATTCCACCGCGTGCAGCCAGCGTATTCGTGACCTTCCACAAAGTCACCGGCCCCTATCTGGTTCTCTGTTGAATATTGTTTTCGCTATTCTTTTTTCCGACATTCGCACTTAGTGACCAGCCCACTGAAGTCTGCCGTATTTTATACGATTCACAATATTTTCATCTTTGTATACTTGATACAGCTCATGATTCATGCGTCTGCGCCACACATAATTTTCTAGTTTCCCTCCGAGTATTGTATGCAGCACTTTTCGCTCGAAAACCCCGAAAGCTCTCCGGCCCGCCTCTTTTAATGTCCATGCTTCATGTCCACAAAGGCCACTGGTAGAATCAGAGTTTTGTATAGAGCAAATTTCGTTTCCGTCTGCATGTTGCGGGACCTAAGCTGGTTACGTAATCCGTAAAAGGCCCTATTCGCAGCAGCAATACGTCTTTTCACTTCACGGGAAACGTCATTGTCACATGTCATAATCGTTCCAAGGTAAACAAATTCTTCAACAACTTCAAACACATCCCCATCAAGCACTCTGCACCAACACCACTAGGCCTCCCCTATCTCTACCTGCCACCATGTACTTTGTCTTGATAGAGTTAATGATTAGGCATATCCCCACCGTATCCCTCTTCAGTGGGACAAAAGCCTCCACTACTGCTCTGCAACCGATTTCAATAAAGTCGATGTCGTCCACAAAACCCAGGAGCATATGCGACCGTGTGATGATAGTGCCGTTCCTCTGCACGCCAGATCTCCTAATAGCGCCTTCGAGTGCAATGTTGAACAATAAATTCGAAAGTGCATAACCCTGCTTCAATCCGTCTAAGGTTACAAACGAGGTTGACACTTCGTCTACAATCCGAATACTTGATTTCGAGCTACCCAGCGTTGCACGTATCAGTCTAATCAGTTTCGTCGGAAAACCATGTTCGGACATTATCTGCCACAGCTCATTTCTTTTCACTGAATCGTACGCTGCTTTGAAATCAATGAACAGATGGTGAGTCTGCAAGTTGTACTTCCGGAATTTATCAAGAATCATCCGCAGGCTAAACATCTGATCCGTCGTTGATCGGCCCTCACGAAAACCTGCCTGGTATTCGCCGACGAAGGACTCCTCAAGCGGTCTCAGTCTGTTAAACAGGATACGCGACAAGATTTTGTACGCCGAGTTCAGAAGGGTGATCCCTCTGTAATTGGCACACTCTAGTCTGTGCCCATTCTTATAGATTGGGCATATGAGGCCATCCAACCAGCCAACAGTTTTTCATCCTCCCATATTTTCTGGATAATGTGGTGGATTGATTGATGCAGCTGCTCACTTCCGTGTTTGAGAAGCTCGACCGGGATCTCGTCCTTCCCAGCAGCTTTATTGTTTTTCAGCTCGTTTAGAGCCTTCTTAACCTCGTCCAGCGTTAGTGGTTCCACAGCTTGACAGTCACTGACTATGTCCATCCTGCTCCTTAATAGACCTTCATTTGCACCATTTAACAAATCTTCGAAGTGCTCCTTCCACCTGGCTGCCGCCATAATCTTGTCTGTCAGCAAATTCCCCTTTCGGTCATTGCACATGGCGGGCACTGGCGCAGTCTTATGCCACGCGCCATTGCCAGTTGCGTAAAACCTCCGCATATCGTTTCTATCCTGCGCTTCAGCTATCACACTCTCTTCGTGTTGCCTTTGTTTTCTGCGGTGGATTCGTTTCTTTTCTGCCCTTGCTACAATGTACCGCTCTCTATTGGAACGGGTACGAGCCACTAGCATTCGACTCATAGCAACATTTTTCTCGTTCGTCACTCGCTGGCACTCCTCATCAAACCAACCACTTCGTTGGCGTCGCTGTGCAGCGCCCAACACTTCCTGCGCTGTTGTAGTCACAGCCTCGTGGATATGTTCCCACAATCTGTTGACGTCGCCAGATCCGATGGAATCTCCTATCCGCTCGTCCTGCTTGTGGTGGTACTGTTCAGCAACTCCTTCAACTGACAAGCGTTGGATAATAAAACGCATCGTTCTGTTGTTTCGTTAATTCGGGACGCTGGAGAGTCGCGCCCGAATTTTTGCAACTACAAGATAGTGATCCGAGTCGATATTCGGACCTCTGAAGGACCTCACATCTATAACATCGGAGAAATGTCGTCCGTCGACCAGCACGTGGTCTATCTGTGAACAAGTGTCCTCACTCAGATGTTGTCAGGTGTGTTTGTGGATATTCCTACGTGCGAAGTAGGTATTGTTTATCGCCATCCCTCTTGCAGCAGCAAAGGTTCTCACTTCTGACATGCCATCCGAGGCTGACTTTGGTGCTCGCCCTTAACATACCATGTGAGTCTGACTTGGGTGCTCACTCTACTCTTCTCTGTCATGCCTCGAGGTGTCGATAGCGATAGGTACCATCAGTTCTACGCTACGGCACTCATACCTCATACTCATACCTGCCATGCTTCGTGGTGGCGACTGCGGTTGCCACCCACTCGACGTGTGCAAACCTGTCATTCACTTCCCCGCGCTCAGCCTGTTTTCGCTCAACTAACCAATCACAAGTTAGTCGTGCTTGTCGACTGCTGCTCGTCGCGCCAGATTCTCTCCAAGTTGCAGGCAATTTGAAGGGTTGTCCCTTCGGTACAACCAGAAAGTAATGCTTCAAAGGGGGGCCAGTGCACAACGCACCCTCGAGGTTAGCTGCGTGTCCTTGCAGCACCGAACATCGTAACTCGCTTTTTTAGAAGAACACCATGGTATCGTGCCAGCGCGTTGCCGGCTTTCCACGCCCTATGTCCTCTGAAGGTGGGAAGGGTCGACTTCGCGCCTGCTTCCCTCTGCACGACTGGTATCAAGAATGATGATGCCGCGTGCACCCCAAATTGACCTTCTTCTGCGATAGGGCCTATTCGCCAGCACACAGAGGGACTTGCCGACGTAGTGCCTACGCCTGCCCCAGCCTTGACGAGGACCCCTTTCCGTCCTCGGGCTCGGAACCCGCCCGGTTGACCGACGCCTCGAAAGCGACGATACCATGTTGTTCTTTGCGCGGCCACTTGTTCGATGAAAGGATCGAGTTCGACCATAGAGCATGACCACCGGTATGACCCATGAAGCCGACTCCGATCCCTTGGACCACCTCTTATTTGCGCCTGAACTAGCCATCCTTGAGTCCACGCGCCAATTTCTGTGTAGCTCCGAGACGATTTGGGCGATAGCCAATAAAACGGCGTTCCAGCCAACTTCATCTTTACACATCCTCCGAACTAGATTGTCCGGGGTAGCGTCCAGACCACATGGGGCAAGCATGTGGTCACGCATTGCGCGAAAACGTGGGCACACGAACAACACGTGTTCCGCCGTTTCCTCTAAACCTGCGCACACCAAACACTCGGGCGAGGCCGAGCAAGCCAGCTGCGTTACCTGCACTTTAACAGCACGCTTAAACGCCGGGCACATCGAACCTCCCATGTGGTGCTTGCTGTTCACAGCTTTGCTGGAACAAATCAAACAATTGGGAGGGTTCGTGCAGCATTGTGCCATATGTCCCTCCAATCCGCAGCGTCGGCAGAGATTGCTTCTGTCAGGGCCTTTGCAGTCCCATTGCTTGTGCCCCGGTTCCAGGCACTTGAAGCAAACTTCGGGATGCTCGTATACCGACCATCCCACCTTGACGCTCCCTAACATTTCCGTAGCCGAACGGCTGCGGTGGGCGTCTCCACTTCACACTGTCGCCGCAGTGCCGTGACGAGCTCTTCGACTTCAGTGATCTCGTCCAGGTCTTTAACCCTTAGATTCACCTCCGTCGTGAGTGCCCTCACCTTGACCGTCTCGCCTAGGACTTCCTCCGCTAACTTCTTGTAGGCGGCGCCCTTTTGCGAGACGCCCCGCTTCAGCTCGAGGATCATCTCCCCATCCGGGTACGTCTTATTCGACGTACGTCGGCGCCGAGTTCACCGAGCTTGACGTCACTCCTCATCGCCTTCAAGACGTCCGAGTACTTAGCCTCGTCCGCCGTAATGACTAGGGCATCGCCCCTGGAGCGATTGGCGCCTACCCTAGACTTCTTGCTACCCTCATTCGCCTGGACCTTCTTTTCGGCCCTTGACGTCTTTGGTTTCCTCTTGTTCTTGACCAGGGTCCAGGAGGCGTCATCCCCCTCTATTTCCCTGGTCTGGTGCGGCTGGGAGCTCTCAGCCTGTCGTAACCCCTTATCACCGTCTTTCCTGGGTGGACGAACCTTTCCAGGTCCTTCCGCCCCCGGTTTTGGAGGTACCTGGCCGGTGTTCAGCTTCCCAGCCCCACTGCCCTTGTTCGGGGTAGTAACCCTCCGCGTTTTGGAGCGGCCCCCAGGGAGCCCATCCCCTGGAGACTGTCTCCTCCGTTTTTGTGTCTGCTCCGTTGGAGCAGTCACCCCTGACGTACCCGCAAATACTTGAGCCTTATTCTGGTAGACTTTTGGCACCACCGTCTTCGTTGGCACCCCTTCGGTCGATTCGACCTTGCCCGAGTCCGCGAATCCTTGGGCATCAGTCTGGGTAGACCTCGACTCTACGGATTTCACGGGTTTACACTTGGCCGTCCCGACCGCCCTCTCCAGCTTGGCGTCCAGCATCGACTTTCGAAGTTTCTGCAAGCTCCTCTTGAGGTCCTTACTGATATTATGCTTCGATGACGCAAAGTCGATGTCGAGCTGGACGCCATCAGCTGTTCCGTCGCCACCTCGAAGGCCGAATGCCCATCGCGTTTGCGGTTCATCGCCTCCACAAGCCATGGGCCGTCAATAACCTCTACCGGACTTTTTTAAAGCGAGAGGAAGGTTAAGTAACCCACGCTGGCGCTGCGCACTGAGCTGCCGACTATTGCCTCTGGCCTACTAGGCGGAGACCTGAACCACCCACCTCTTGCGAAGGGGTTTTCGCCTACACTACTACCACTAATTGAAGAATTGACTTGGTTTTCCATTTTGGTCCCACGAGTTGCTCGGTAAAAGAGGTCCACCACGCCAGAGCCCAGCATGACGCGGTAAGGGACAATTACTGTGGAGGGTGCCCAGGTACCAGGGCTACAGGCTCCGTTAAAGGCCTAGCTCATTATTTCTCCCCCTGGCTATGCATCACGTCGGCACGGGTCGCCTTGGGATTAGAGGTTAGGGACGATGGTCCCTTTGGTCGCAACCCCTCACTCAAGCTGATGTCAGAAGGACAACAGTGCCCAGGCTGCACTACCAACTAAGTACAGAACTCTTAGCTGGCGGTCGATTGTCATCGGAAGACCCGTGGAAGCGTGAGATTGGTACTTGTGAGGACCAGAGCTGTGTAGGTCGCTCCTACCCAGATGTCAACTCACCATTTCGCAGCCCAAAGTGTGTTTGTTGTCAGGTGTAAGTGGTAGCAGGTGTAGTGTATTGAGTGCACAGTCAATAAAGCATAGGTATAACAACTCTCCATATTTTTTAGAAAATGGACATTACAATCACAAATTTAGTTTTTGGGAAGGTTTAATCACTCGATTAGAGGTTGCGGGGGCAACCTATTTGCTGATTGAGGAGTCCTGATCGCCGCAGAACTCGAAGGCGCCTGGGTAGTAGGTTCCATGGGTGATGCAACAAGCAGACGGCGCGCTATCGGACTCTCACCAGCAGCCACTTCACCAGCAGGCTCGATAGCAATTGCCACCGGAGCAGAAACAGGAGAAGTGTTCCCTAGAAGTGTTCACCAATTATTCGCGCAAATGCACACCTACTCTAGCGATGTGGTCAATATGGCGTTCCCAAACACTTCCTAAGCTAAGTAGGGTCACGCAGGAGGCGGACCTGAAAGCAGCTAATAAAGCCTCGGCACGGACCGTAGAGAAGGTCCGAGTGGATAAGACCGAGAGGAAAATGGTACCTCCACCTAGGAAGATACCAGAGGATTGCCGGGAGGAAGACCTACCATGGACAGAGGTAGTGAATCCTAAAAAGGCGAAAAGAAGCCGTCAGCAGGTCGCAAGGAGCGCGACCAAGGGGACGGAACCGGTCGCCGCTAAGAAGGGTAGAGCCCGTGCGAATAAGGGCGCGCCTTCCAATGGCAGCGACAAGCGGAAGGACAGAGGCGAAGCGATCATTGTCAAGGCTGACGATTAAAGTTATGCCGAAGTCCTAAAGACTATGAGAGGCACCGAGACGCTCTCTAGTCTAGGAGGGGATGTCAACTGCATCTGAAGAAGAACGCGCAAAGGCGAGATGATTCTCGTCTTGAAGCGGGATGCTACTCTCGGAAGAGTTCCGAGTATAAAAGTTGACAGAAGAGGTCCTTGTGACAGGGTCCAGGTTAGGAGCCCTGTGCTCAGTCCTGAACATCCAGTGCAAGGGCATGGATGAAATAACCGAAAGCCGGAGACCTGGTAGACGCACTGAAGGATCAGTGTAATGTCGAGATCCAGGAATCTGCGATTCGGTTACGCAAAAGGCTTTGCGAGAATGCAGGTTGCCTCATTCCAAGTGCACCTGCGTATGGCTGAGGCCAAGAAGGTGCTGGATAAGGTAAACTGAAGGAGGTTGGTCGGTGTGCTCGCTGAGCACAAGCCAACCCAATCATGCCCTGTTACAGGTGTCTTGGCCACGGTCATAAGTCCTATGACTGTAAGGGACCTGACCGTAGTAAGCTGTGCCGTAGGTGCGGAGCCGAAAACCACCATCCTCCGGGGGCAGACTACATATATGATTATATACAAAAAAAAAAAACATCAGGGCACCCGATTGAAGCGATTTGGATAGGAAGAGTGGAATCGCCAACTTCCTATTGTTAACATTTCGTGGATAAAGGGCGGGCTCTTCTCCCCATCTATTGGGTCAATCTGGGAAACGAGGGCTAGGTTATATTATTGTATGTACTAACTTTCTCCTGGAAGGAGATTCTCTATTCATTCCGTGGATTCGCATAAGTGTATACCAATCCACCCATTTTTGGCCCTTCATACAGGAGTTTGATGAAATACAAACAATAATATAATCATGATTAAATCGTTTGTCAGATATGGCCAGTGCTATCGGCAGGTGCCTTGCTACAATAGATGGTAGTATCATCATCATCATCATCATCATCATCACGAGTTGCTCGGGAAAAGAGGTCCACCACGCCAGAGCCCAGCATGACGCGGTAAGGGACAATTACTGTGGAGGGTGCCCAGGTACCCCACAGGCTCCGTTAAAGGCCTAGCTTATTATTTCACCCCCCTGGCCCTGCATCCCCTCGGCACGGGTCGCTTGACGCCTTGGGATTAGGGGTTAGGGACGATGGTCCCGGTCTAACTCGCAGTGGCCATGGGGAGGGGTCGTCAAGCCCTTGGACAAAGTCCCTGCTGCCCTTGGCAGATATCACTCTGAGACACATCAAGCGGTACGTGCTCTCCAGCTTCCGCAGTTAACTGGTTATCTCCAGAGCTCTCGCCCAAGACGGTCCGCCGTACTTAAGAATAGATACAGCAACGCCTGCCAGTAGCCCACGTCTACTGGCACACCTTGGAACTGTTGGACATCGTCCTCGATAATGCCGCAACAGCAGTCGAAGCCTTCTTGCACGCATCGTCGACATTGTGGTCGTAATACACGACATAGTTGGTCAGCTTGTCGTCTATTACGACCCCAAGGAGCTTCAAACTCCACTTTGATGCGATCGCGACTTCGTCCACGTGAATCTCTGCATGTTGAACCGACTTGCGGTTTTTGACGTTAGCCACCTCCGTGTTATATTGAGTGAGATCCAGGCCTCTAGCGCTCATTCAATCCTTCACCGTGCTGATTGCGGTAATGGACTCCCCGTAGACCTCCAAGGTTACGTCATCTGCAAAGCCGATGATCTAAACAACAGGAGGGAAGTTTAGCTTCCGAATCTTGCGGAACTCCTGCGGTAATAGGAACGCTTATCTGACTGGCATTGCATTGCATTGGTCTATAGTCTAATAGTACATTGTTCTGGAAGTAGCTTCCAAAATCCGGTACGGGCCCACCGGTAGGCTAAGTCGGTGTAACGAGAGCGCGATGGCATCCCGAGTAAACGAAAAAGCCTCAATAATATCAAATGTTGATGAGATAGCAAAATGAGATATGGGACATGATTGATATAATAGATAAAATATCAGTCGATACTATCAATATTTCTTACTAAAATATCACAAAGAGATCAAGTTCTGCTGTTTGGAAGAAGTGATCAATATCATGTGCCATAAGTTTGTGCTTATCCAAAGCAGATCTTTATTTTTGAATGATATTTCAGTACAAATTTTCGATATTGTTATTAGTTCTTTTATCTCTCATATCAATCAATTCCATACCGTGTTTTGTTATTCTGTCCATGGCTTATGCGAGATCCCAGGTTACGCTGTTGAATGCGTTTTTCACATCAAGTGTCACTACCGTACAAGCCGTTCGTACCCTCTGAGTACGGGGTCAGCCTGTTGAGGATGATCCTATTTGGAAACTTGCTCGTCGTGTTTATAAGACAGATTGGTCTATGTCGATGGGTCGCCTGGCGGCTTCCGGCCTTCGATAACAACACCAGTTTCTGTATTTTCCATCTTTCGAGGAATCTACAACCATCTAGGCATCTCTACATAGCTAGCCTGGCCTTCGCCGGATTGCTGCCTGAGCCATTTCGGGATAGGCGCAGTATTTTCTCTCATTGGCCGTCAGGGCAAAATCAATCGTCTCTTGGGACATGGTCGGTCCTCCAAGAAAGGAGAAGACATCGGTTTGAACACCTTTGTCGGCCTTCTCTCTTCCCACCACCCGCATCCTGTTCTTGTCTTGCGACTCGAACAGCCTGGTGGAGCACCAGACGGTTCTGTTTCAGTTCCTTACGTTCGCGTTCACGAACTCGACGATATCATCGAGTTGCTTTGGCGTCCACCCGCATCCCGGTAGTGGCCCGCCGATCGTTCTGATAGGGGCTATACCTGCGTCACTGCTGGGGAGACTCTGGTGCTGCACTGCAGCCTCCCTCACTCCTCTCTCCGTCTCCTTGGGAGGAAACCTCACCAAACCTCCTTGGTAAAAGGGTCTACAACCTCCATGCTTATCGGCATGCAAAGGGCATTTGAGCATACTCAGTGGCGTAGCCACGGGGGTGGTTTTGGACAAAAACCACCCCCCCCCCAGAGACAACATTTTTAGGAGAAATTTTTCTTTTCGAAAAAAAAAATGGTGGCAGGATTGGACAGCGTTCTATAAGGCCACGGTTTTAAGGGACGAAAGACAGCTTAGCCATTTAAGCCCACTCGCCGTTTCGAGTCAGTGTCACCCGGTTCTAATAAGAGAGTAAAATGTCAGACTACCAGCCCTCGCTTTCACAATATTACGATATCCAAAACAAGGTCCGTTAACACGTGGCCAGAATGCCATAATCAGGATCTTGCTGGCATTGATTCTGATGTGCCAATTGGGACTCCTTGGGCTCCTTTGCGTTTTGAGCGGCACATGGTCGCTTTGATAGGGCCTGATTGCGGACACATGCAGCTTTTTGTAGAGGTTTAGCAGAGCCCGCTACCAAGCCCCACCACTCAGAGGCCGTGGGGAGGGGTCGTTAAGCCCTTGTACGTAGTCCCTGCTGCCCGTGAATATTT
Organism: Armigeres subalbatus; assembly: GCF_024139115.2. Taxonomy (NCBI): domain Eukaryota; kingdom Metazoa; phylum Arthropoda; class Insecta; order Diptera; family Culicidae; genus Armigeres; species Armigeres subalbatus. The sequence continues at coordinate 167,335 of NW_026941860.1, forward strand.
GGGTCTGAATGGGAAAAAAGGTGGCCCACAAACGGGTAAAAAAAATTGGCCAAAAATCAACAATTCATACAAGTAGCTGCAATTTATTCCGTTTTTGTAAAACAGTATAATTACTACGGAGGAATGTTAACTAAGACCTCTAACTTTTCATTGGTAATCATATCGCTGCATAATGTTGACTTGAAAAAAATTAAGCGAATTACGCAACTAGGCCCATAACCGGATCTACATTTTGAATTCGTGTTATGCGTAATATTTTCGGTAGATTTTCTCGAAAATGTGAATTAATCTTTTTAATAAAATAATGAAACATTTTACATACGAACAGCAGAACATACCACGCGAATGTGTCGACTCACCCCAGCCGTTTACTATACCCCATAACATTCTAGCACTTGACGTAAAATGTCTTGTTATCATTGCATAAACTGCAGTGCAATATTCTGCCGAGAAACAAATAACCGTCATCATTATAACCGTTTCGAAAGTGCAGTTTCATTCCATATAATTTCCCCATCCGCACAGCCCTAAACATTTTTCACAATTATCAATTCCATGATAGCATTCATTTGCACGCGCTAAATAGTGCAATAGTTTTATTCCGACTGTTCGTCTGCTTGGGTTCCTTGGCTGAGGGTTTGGCGTGGCGTGGACGAGCGGGTCGCTTCTTTTCATTCGCTTCATTATTGACGGCAGTTTACGTCGGTAGGGCTTGCTCGGTTGCACCCAGTTCTCGTATGGTACCAGTATGCTGTAGAAACCCTCGCCGTCGGAGTCGTTTTCCACTCGTTCATCTACACGGGACATAACCGGGGTTTTTATTCCATTTGCACATTTTCATTATACTGCTTCAAGTGGTCGCTCGGATGCTGCCGCTACTGCGCCTTCCCAAGGATCTACCGAAGGGCCATTAGAAATAACCAAGCAGAAACGACGTCCTGTAGGTTTGTATACGTCGGTGGGTATATGCACGAGGGACCTGAGTTTTTCATACACCGAACGTACCGAATACGAATGAGCTCGTCAACAAACCTGTGCGGCAATAGGCGGTGGTTTAGCTTGCACAAGTGAAAAATGCAGTCGTTTATCGCTGCAGAGTAATGTTTAGCTTCTGCGTGGCGAATATTACTCAAACTGATATTAGAGATACCCGGAGATTAAAACTTTATGAGATGCTAAATGTTAAGTGGTCCTTCCTTAGACGTCTGAAATATTGACAAAAAATCAAAGTATTGTCATTATTTGCGGTAGGGTAGGATACTGTTGAACCATTGATGTGCACAAAAAGTTAAGACGGAAACAATATTCAACATAAAATTAGTTTTGATGAATCTGCACTTAACCACCGGATAGCAGACTTCTACTGAGCTCTGTCCGCCATTGACTGTATGTTAACGCCGCGAATATGACACTTAGAATCCACCAACTGTTCAGATTTCCCACTTGCATCACATTGTTCAAATATCACGCTCTTGGTGTGGGCATCACAAAACGGCGAAGATCGTCGTATTTTTCGACTCTCAAACAAGTGGCAAAGAAGCCCAGTGCACACGACTTCAACGGAGACAAGAAAGATTCCAACAGCTCCTGTAGTGTGCTTTTGCGGTCCTACGACCGAATATCCTCACAGAAGCTGCAAGGCAAAAAGTTTTGCTCTTGAAGAAAACAACCACCTCCGCGTTTCATTCGTTTCAACGACGTTTCGCGACGGTGACGGATCCGGATGGGCATCCTCACCGCATCGTGACTTGCACCGAACGTACGAAGAAAACCCATTGAACGAGAGTGTTTAAAATAAACACGTCGTAAAATATAACGATGCCGAGCGTGCCAAGAGAAAAATTTTGCACGAAAAACAAAATGGAACTGCAAGAGCTCCAGGGTCAAGCGCTTTGGTAGAGTACCTACCTCCCCCATATTTACAAATGTGCTGCGATGGCGTGGGAGTCGAGAATAGGTCGCAGAGGCACCGGAACGAGAGAATGGCATATTGGGCGCTGGGGATTGTAGTATGGGATAGTTACTTAGATGCCTATTTCCAAAATGCTCTTTTCTGCTCACTTTTATTAGATTCTCAGTGAAGAATATTCCGGAAAGAACGAATTTTGCCATAAAATTGAGGAAACTATGAGGATATATGTAGACCGTTGTTTCTGCTAAACGTAATAAGCGTAATAAGAACGGGACACTACCCCGAAAACCATTACCCAAAATACATTTCGAATCTGTAGTTTTCCATCATTTGTGTTAACATCCACAGATACCGATGAATCGAAACCGAAAGGGTCGTTTTGCCGAAAGGGTCATTTGGTCGAAAGGTTAATTGACCGGAATGGTGATTAGGCCGAAAGGGTCATTTGGCCGAAAAGGTGTAGAGAACAGACATGGACAGACGTACAAAATTCTGTTGAAAACGTGTGTAAAAGTCTTCAGTGCCTCCAACACGGACTGCCCGACATAAAAACTCAATCTCACCAAGCGATGGCGTTGGCTTACACTACGTAAACAAGGTGATGCGGCCATATAGTGACAATCCGGAATGAACACCGGCGCTAGAAAGTAAAATACGGAAAATTTTCACCAACATCCCCAGCACACTAGCACCGCGCAACAGGGGCATAACGACATACTTCAAAACGACCAGTACAAAGCTGTACCCAACTTTGCGACATAAAATTAACGTCTGTTTTCTGTGGAAAGGGTCATTAGGCCGAAAGGGACATTTAGCCGAAAGGGTCATTTGGCTGAAAGGACCATTTCTCCGTGATTTTGAAAACGTCGTATGTCCAAATGAGAGACAATCTTTCATTGCGCTCTCTTTCACTAACATCCAAGCTAGTTTTGTATTTATTAAAATATGTTCACCTCAACACGCTAGACAAAAGTAATTTCCATCAGATCTCTAATCTAATCCAAACACAAACGCAGCCAGTACAAAGAAAGCATCCTGGAAAATCATTGTGTTAGAAGACGCCCAATAATTGTTCTTGTCATTATTGAGGCTCACAGCATACCAGTGGTATGACATAAACCTCAAAGCAGCCAGGCCCACTGCGTTGTAGGTTGTAGAGATGATTATTCGAGATGTATCGTGTTCAAGTATTCACTTCAATATGATACATATCACGAATCTACAGGGGATGAAGGATGCGTGGACATACCATACCATACGCACCGCGTTCTTTTTAAGTTCTTATTTTAGTAGTTGTATGTAAATAAGTAGTGAAATGAAATGAAAAATAACATTATGATAAGAAAATATATGAAATTTGTAGAATATAACATCAACTGGGAGCCGAATTTTATTCGGGATGTACATCTCTAGAAGAAGCTGGAAATTGTAAAGAATTTTATTATTATTTAGAATGTTATGAGTATCAGATAGCAGGTTATGTACCAGGACGTCGTCTGCATAAATGTTGCATGACAGGTTGTGAAGCTTTCATTCCTGGGATGTTTTGTAGTGGGCATGAGAATTTGAAGGTACATAATACTACAATATAAATATAAACAGCATGAAATTATGAAATTATATATAATAAAAGAAACATAAAAATATAATGTAATAAAACAATAAAAATTGCTATCTGAAAAAAATATGAAAACATGAAACTAAAAATGAATATACAAAAATATGAGTACATAAAAACATAAAATGATGAGAATATGAAAACATTGAAAATTTTATAACATAAAATGATGTTGAAGTATAAAATTTTGAAAATATGACAATATGAAGATCTGAAAATAAGATAATATAAAAAAAATTCAAACACAAAAATATAGAATATGGAAATATGAAAGTATATAAAAATTAAATAATAAAAATATAAAAATTCAAAATATGGAAAGGGAAACATGAAAATATAGAAATATGTAAATATGCAAATTAAATTATAGCAACATGAAAGTATAAATATATAAGAAAGACAATACAAAAATATAAAAATTAAATATTAGAAATTATAACAATATGAAAATATGATAGCATGAAAAAAGAGAATACAAATATATGAAAATACAAAAGATTTAAATATGGAATTTTAAATTTTAAAATACAAAAGTATGAAAAATGTGAAAGCATGAAAATATAAAAGCATTATAATATAAAAATAGAAGAATATGGAAAATATGATAATATAAGAATATTATAATATGAAAGTGTAATAACACGAAATTATATAAATAAAAATATTAAAACATTAAATATTAAATATGAAAGTGTAATGTTACTTTTAAAGTAATATGAAAATATGATAATATAAAAACATAATAATATGAAAATTTAAGAAGCACAAAAATAATAAAACATGAAGGTGTAAAATTAGGACAGTATAAAATACTTATTTAAAAAAATAATAAAATGTTAAAATATGAAATTATAAAAATATGGAAATTTAAAAATGTAAAATAGAAAAATTATAAAAATTAAATGTAATGAAACATAAAAAATAAATATAATATGAATATACGAAAATACGAAAGCATGGCATTGCTACGGTATATTTCATGGACTGGAAACTAGTGATACTCATGTTTCCTTTGAAATCTCTGTCCAGATTGCTATCAGAAATCAAGGTGTGGTGTAGTCCTTAATTTCAATCTATGACAAAAATAACAAAAGCATTAGAATCACTTTCTCCTGGCCACGCTTATCTGTACCGTTACTAGGGAGAAACGGAATAAGTACGGAGTTGGATATTGGGAAGGTATTCGTTGGGTCAGGTTGTGCCTGTAGCTGGAAATGTGATCATGGCAGTAATTAAACCGTAACACACCACGAAGAGGTATATACCCAGCATTACGGGTACAAAGCAATTTTCTTCAGATGTCTGTTAAAAAAATGCGATGTAAATGTTGGTATGGTTTTGTAATAATCGAAAGAGAGTACACAAAGTAAATAAAGAGAGACTCTCTTTTGGACATAGGACGTTTTCAAAAAATCACGCGAGATTTGACCGAAAAGGTCATTTGAAAAGTGAAAAATTCACATTCAATTGCGTTCATTTGAATGCATTGCAACAGTTTTTGAAAAAAAAAAATTTTTTCGGTTTTGAAAAAAAAATTCCAAGGGGGACCCTTGGGAAAAATGGGGAAAAATAATGTTTTTCTAATAACTCGGAATGCAATGGTCGATTGGACCAATTCTCAATAGCGAAAAATAAGGAAGGATTCCGCGTCGAATGCAACCTGTTGCAAGCAAATCGGATGAAGCTAAGTACAAAAAGAGTAATTGTCCCTTACTGCGTCATGCTGGGCTCTGGCGTGGTGGACCTCTTTTCCCGAGCAACTCGTGGGACCAAAATGGAAAACCAAGTCAATTCTTCTTCGCAAGAGGTGGGTTGTTCAGGTCTCCGCCTAGGAGGCCAGAGGCAATAGTCGGCAACTCAGTGCGCAGCGCCAGCGTGGGACACTTGACCTTCCTCTCAGCTCAAAAAACGCCGGTGGAGGTTATGGATGGCCCATGGCTTATGGAGGCGATGAACCGCAAACGCGATGGGCTTTCGGCCTTCGAGGTGACGACGGAACAGCTGGACACCATCATCAACTTTGCGTCATCGAACCACAATATCAGTAAGGACGTCAAGCAGAGCTTGAAGACAGTTTGAAAGTCGATGCTGGACGCCAAGTTGAGAGGGCGGTCGGGACGGCCAAGTGTAAACCCGTGAAATCCGTAGAGTCGACGTCTACCCAGACTGAGGCCCAAGGATTCGCGGACTCGGGCAAGGTCGAATCGACCGAAGGCGTGCCAGCGAAGATGGTGGTACCAAAGCCTACCCAGACTGAGGTTCAAGTATTTGCGGGTACGTCGGGGGTGACTGCTCCAACGGAGCAGACACAAAACGGGGGGAGACAGTCTCCAGGGGATGAGCTCCTGGGGCCGCCCAAAACGCGGAGGGTTACTACCCCGAACAAGGGTAGTGGGGCTGGGAAGCTGAACCCCGGCCAGGTACCTTCCAAAACTGGGGAGGAAGGACCTGGAAAGGTCCGTCCACCCAGGAAAGACGGTGGTAAGGGGTTACGGCAGGCTGAGAGCTCTCAGCCGCACCAGACCAGGGAAATAGAGGGGAATGACGCCTCCTGGACCCTGGTCAAGAACAAGAGGAAACCGAAGACGTCAAGGGTCGAAAAGAAGGGTAGGCGCCAATCGCTCCAGGGGCGATGCCCTAGTCATTACGGCGGACGAGGCTAAGTACTGGACGTCTTGAAGGCGATGAGGAGTGACGTCAAGCTCGGTGAACTCGGCGCCGACGTACGTCGAATAAGACGTACCTGGATGGGCGAGATGATCCTCGAGTTGAAGGAGCGTCTTGCAAAAGAGCGCCGCCTACAAGAAATTAGCGGAGGAAGTCCTAGGCGAGACGGTCAAGGTGAGGGCACTCACGACGGAGGTGAATCTAAAGGGTTAAAGACCTGGACGAGATCACCGAAGTCGAAGAGCTCGTCACGGCACTGCGGTGACAGTGTGCAGTGGAGACGCCAACCGCAGCCGTTCGGCTACGGAAAGGTCCGGCAGGGACGCAGGTAGCATTGGTTCGGCTATCTGCAGCGGACGCCTCCAAGGTAGTCAAGTTAGGGAGCGTCAAGGTGGATGGTCGGTGTGCCCTGTGGGCATATACGAACCACCCGTAGTTTGCTTCAAGTGCCTGGAACTGGGGCACAAGTAATGGGATTGCAAAGGCCCTGACAGAAGCAATCTCTGTCTCGACGAGTCGAGTTAAGTACGAGACACTGAAGACGGCCTTACTGTTGAGGTCGTATCTGTCAAGATACAATTAAGTGGTGGAATTCAATGGGATTGTATTAACTCGTCTTATGACAAGTGAAGACATTCCACTAAAAAGCTCAAAATAATTTTCTTATAAAAAAGTACGTTTTTCCATACTAATCTCCATGTAAATTTAAAACGCGATGCGGCATGCGAGGTTGCAACCAATCGAGCCTACATTTTGCACAGTTTATTGGGGTCCAAAAACGATGCAGAAAAACCATGATCTCACTTGGTCGGACGAAGTTTGCGTTTTTCCATACAACTGCGCCCCACTCTAGTAAGTATACGTAAAGACTATATGATCACTCCAAACCCGAACTTTTGATAGAAGGCTCGGAGACCCATAATCTTATATACCATTCGACTCAGCTCGACGAATTAAGGCTCAAGGCTCCATAACCTGTTTTGAAAATTAATGACGTTATTGCTTGTTAGTATTGGTGAGGCAATTAGTACGAAAAAGTGACGAAAATTTGAGGTGGCTGGAAATGGGTGGTAAAGCTTGTCAGTTGCTACATAATGTTGCCAGATGCAACAAAATGTTTACTTTTGAGCATTCATGAAATATTTTTTATATGGAAACTTATTTTAAAATTATTCATACACCACTGGGTTTTCAACATACAAGTGTTGGGGAAAGCAGAGTGTATGTAATTAAGAGTGGCGACATGTGCCGCATTTGACAGGTCTCCTGCTCGTTTGGAACACGATTTTGTATAGGAATGACAGATGAATTTTGTTCCAATTCTGACAGTGTCGCCACTCTTAATTACATACACTCTGGGGGAAAGTATAGTAAAACACTTTGATTCTCCGAATATTTACATTCTATCCGGTAAAATTTCGTGCATCGAGCACACTGAGACAGTTTCCCAAGTTAATGTATGACGAAATTAAGTCTTTTTTATTCTTCATCCGCAGACTGTTTGTTTGCTGCTGCGTGAGTCTCGTGCCATCCATCCACACTTTCTTGTGCGCAGTGCAAATAGAACAGAATCGAGTTGAATTAGGCTGTGGCACACAGCCTTGAAAGAGTGCTAGCCACAGATACTGATTTATTAGTTCTAATCTGTAAAATGAGTAAGGAATAATGAAATGTATATTTGCCACCAAAAAGGATTATACGTTGAGAAATTATTCTACGAAAACATTGATTGTGGGGGGAGAAAATAGTAAAAGTATGCGCTGTCGTCTGCTTGGTCGAGGCTGCTCGGCTGCCGTAGTTTTGTTTTTTTTTTACTGCATGGTAGGATGAATGGTTAAATGCACCCCCCTGGCGTCCTATACTATCACAATGGGTTTGACAATAGCCACCATGTCCACGGACGGTAGCTCATTACCGTCCGTTGTTATTGACTGAAAATAAACATCATGTGTTTTGTTTACTATTTGTTTTGGTTAAATTTGAAAATTGTTTTCTTAATAATTTGCAAGATTGACATCTTTGACCATGGGAACTATGTTATTTGATGATAAAATATAACAAACTCACGAATTGGAGTGAATCGATAGGTGAAATCAAACGCATATACGAAATCATATTTCGTAACTTTGTTCTCCCACCCGAATCAAACAAAAAGATATTATTATTGTTT
>NW_026941861.1:0-1002 GCF_024139115.2 Armigeres subalbatus
CATCCCTAAAAAAACAGAACAATTTTGATCCCATCCCTCAAGTTCTACTTGATTTACCACTTACTTGTTCTGAAACATCTCCAGCGCCCGCTCGTCTTCCGCATTCATCTTGATATCGTCGAAGAAGTCCTGTCCGTCGACGTCGGCTTCCTCACGGTATTCCTCATCCGATTCGTCTGATGAAGCCGCATCACCCAGCCGGTGCCGTCTCTTTCCGGAAGCATTGGCAGCGGCGACGGACTCGGCCAGGGATGGTCCAAACGAATCGCCCAGTATGTTAAGCTCCGCCTGCTGTTTGCGGGCTTGTTGGAGAATCTTTTTCGTGGCTCGCGAATCGACAAAATCCTCTTCTTCGGCGCGCAGTCGAATCTTGGGTGCCTTCGGTTTCTTCGAGACCCGGCCCTCGTTCATCTGATCTCCGAGCGACATTTTTGGACCTGTAAGGCCTTTAATGCGGTGTGCTTTGGACTTTCCCATATTTTGTGTATACTTTTTCACTATTTTAATAAAAATATGCACTAAACAAGTGAAACTGATTCGCGTACCGTGAAGAAAAATCGCAAATATTTATTCAAAACAAAACCGCGTGATGATTTTTGACAGATTCAAATTGAACGAAACTTGCGAGATGCATGAGCGTACTTTTCGTTGAGCTGTGGGGGCAAACAACTCATACACGGTAACCAGAATATACTCTTTTAGGACTATAAAGTACGCATAATCATGGAAAAGTGGAACTACAGTGAACGTTCGCTAATTGGGGTTTTTCTAGTTGGGGCGCTTTTTAGTTGGGGGTTCGCTAATTGGAGCGAAACCCAATTAAAAAGCAGCTAAACGTCAGAATGTGATGTCAAAAACGCGTTGACGTTTTGTTTCCGTGTTTGGCGGGACCGATTTTGCTGGCGCGTAAAATTTTCTTTTGTTCAATGCAAAATGTAAACAACATTGACCGAGCCGGTGACAAGCGCGGTGTCATCATCATCAATAGACATAGACCGCTGT